>NW_009601247.1:26541-104618 GCF_000690535.1 Cariama cristata | reverse complement strand
ATCTAAAGGCTGGCGGCATTCACACTGTTTATTTACACCATGGACAGAGTTTGCCTTTGCCATCTCTGAACAGATATGGGCATATATTTGTGCTTTACTTGAAATCACTGGGTGCAGCAAAGAATTCCTGTCACTCAGTGCAGAGATGATCTATTATGGCTGAGGTTGTCTTTGTAAAAGAAACTCCCATAGTCATTACGGACAAAATGAGACTGCTATTTAAACACTATTTTCCCATTTGTGTTTGACAAATTTTAGCAGTTTAAATACTGATTGGAACTTTTTGTCATGCTTTCTGTTAAAAATGAAGCATTAAGAAAGTTCAGTCCTTTTCACAGGAGCGTGGCATTCATAGAAAAAGGTTATGAGTTGATTTCTCACTTCAATTTTTTCTCTTCTTCTATCTTTTTTTTTTAGGTTGACAATCATTTTGTTGTTAAAAGTAAACTAGGATGTCTTCTCAGTTATCTTGTATAAAATAAAGATGAACTGGACAAAAGAGCCCTAAATAGCAATTTCATGCTGTGATAAAAGATGGGAAATTATCATCCATATCTCATGGAATGGATCTTAATCATTGCTAAGTGGAATAACAGAAAAAAGTAAAGTTGACAATATGTCTCCATGGATCTTTACAATCATGTTAAGACTCATAAAGCCCGACATCTAAGTACAATCAGGAATATTGATGGCCAATTGATTTCTAATCCTGAATTTAAATAGGAAAGTTGTGAAGCAGTAAAATACAATAGAAAATTCAGGCCCTATGTAGAGTACCAATCTGCACCATCCTAGGTTAGATTCAAGTAGCCAAACTAGTTAGAGGAACTGTAAATAATTTACAGACTAGTCCCCAGGGCAGATCCCTTCAAGAAGAGAGTCACAGGAGTAATTTAGGCTCTCAGGTCCCATTTGCATAGTTAGATGGATGCTAAAAGCCTGGTCTCAGTGAGACTCAATGTTTCAATGAGACTTAAATTCCCAGTATCGAAATTGGATGGCCAAACTGCTGACATGCTTTTGAAAATCTCATGAGGTATCTTCACCTTCTGTTGTCTCATGCTCTTAAGGATGTGGCACAAAGTCATTTGACATTCTTGGAAACATTATCCACTTCTTACATGTGCCCAGGTCGACACATCCCTATCAGATGATAGATTTTCTTAAAATAGTTTAAAATAGGTAAATAGATATGTAGCTAGAAACCATATATGTCACTCTCACAAATTCCTTTTCCTCTGCTTATAAACCTGAAGCCAATAATCTTCAGATTCTCTTTAAATAATTTTGAACGCCATAAGAGCACCCCTTTTCCACAGCTGCAACTCTATTCCTGCATTTTGTAATGTGGACCTATAACAGGCAGACTAGGATTCCTGCAGCCCAACAGATATAGGTTTCCAGATTCCAGCTCAAAGGACATCTGAAATTTTGCAGTTAAAATTGTGGCTCTACCAGGTTAGTCACTTCTTTTAAAACACGATCTTAGGCATGCCACTGCAAGTACTCCCCCTACAAGAGCAATGTTGGGTGTTTCTTCATCTTTTCTGTTAAATCGGTGCTAAGGAACACAAAATAGTTGAAGATACATTACTTAGAAACAGAAAATATGAGATGGGGCACAGCCCTGTAGCCTTCCACAGGGTGGGGAAAAACATGTTCAAGGTCATCTCTCCAGGCCAGATTGTATATTTTACACTAAACAAGATAAAATGCATGCACCAGCCGGGAGTTAAGTACAGAATCAAGGCTTTGTTTTTGGAGATGAGCACTCCAACCAGCACATCGCACAGCCTCTCCTTGCCTAACCTAACTCTGTCCTCTCAGCTGTTTGGTAGCATAGGTTTAGCAAGAAAAGGGGAAAACACCCCTCTCATATCAGCAATTTTAGGCACTCCCATGGGAGAATGACCCAACCTGGGAAGGGAATTGAGCCCCTATTTTCCACCTGCTGTACAAGCTGTAGGTGTCTCCAGGATATCTTACTGGTGCCTTCTGGACAGCTCCAGCAGCAAACATCTTCCCCGCTGTGCCTGCTGGTTGTTCTGGTTTCCATTTCAGAGCAGCTAGCTCTTCTTAGACACTGAGCCTTTTATCCCAGACCATCTACTGTCTCTGGACTTAGATTTTGGTTCTTGCAGTTTAAAGAACATTTCTGATTGAAATAGTAACTAACACATCTCAAAACCTGGATGCAGGCAAGGCACTGGCTCTGTGTCACATATAATTGCATCGGCCACAAGGATGGGTATAATAATTAACATAAAACATGGAAATGAAAAATCGGCACTTCTGTTTCCATCCCTAAGTGCATGAAGCAAAGAGCTGGAACGTTCAGACTTTCATTCTGCTCTGTGGTAAGCCAAACTGGAAATTGTCCCAATCTCAATACAAACAGTGTATCTCATCCTAAAACCAGAAGTTTCTTGGGTGAACAAAGGCTTAGTGACATCAACCATTGCTTTTACTTTACTGACCTAGAAAAACACATAGGAAGATGTTTTTAAATGCAAGTACACTTAACAAAAAAAAAAAAAAAGTATGAATAAGTTTCTCCTGTATTTACCTGCCAAAATCCACACTCAGGATTTTATCCTTTCTCACTGCAATTAAGGATCTCACTAGCATATAAGACTGTCAATTTACTTAATGCTCAGATATCAGTAGCACAGCATTTATTAGAGAAACACATATATCTGCACTCAGAACCTGGCAGGAAAAGTGCAGTTCAGTCCTGTTTTAAAATTAAGAATTATTTCTAAGCCCCTACACAGATCTGTTCCTGAGAGGAAAAACAGTGTTCAAACTCACATGAAAGGAAAGGACCCTCAAATAACACTGATTCTACCACTATCAATTTAGGTTAAAAAAAAAATCCTCATGGATTTGGTATGGGGATGAAGCCTGCAGGGGCCTGGGTTGACTGTCCCTCCTCCCCCTCCAGATTTCCAAAGCCCACATTGAGGAAAGAAAGGGAAGGCAAAGGTGCTTGCAAACACAGCGCTGTTACGCACTCCTCAGAAGCAAAGCTGATGGAATTTCATCCTTTCCATCTGCTAAGGGGAGGAGAGAAATGGACCATAGAAATTAGAACTGGGAAAGACCACTAAGTCATCCAGTCCATTTCCCTGCAAGCACAAGATTGTTCCCCGTGGTGCATTCCCAAGTGCTTTTTCTGGTCTAGATTTAAATGAATCAATTAGCAATGGGGCTTTCAACACTACCTTGCGAGACCATTCTAGTGTAATGGATCTCATTGTTAATAATTCTCACTAGTTATTCAGCCTGACTTTTATTTTCAGTGATGTCATCCCAGGTCCTTGGTTGTACTGCTCTGAATTTGGTACGCACCCCTCTCCTTGGGGTTTGCACCCTTCAGATACTTAGAAGCAGTTAGACCACATTCATAGGTGTTGCATACCACAGATTTACATGCTTAATTTTTGTACTGGTATTTTTCTGCTGGCTCACTCTGCTCTACAACCCTCAGCAGTTTTGCTCCTGTTTTCTGCTTCACCTCCATTTTGGCCACCTCCTCTCCATTCTTTTCTGGACTGGGAAATCCTCCTTGTGAGTGAGGCTTACTGGAAAGACCTGCATAGGAACGTCTTGCAAAATGGTTTAGTGCAAGAGTCCTTTTTCAGGCATCTGACGATGTGATTGAGCAGTTCAAAACTGACTTGAGTCAGAAAGGGATTTTTCTTCCAGAGAAACTGAATTTGGAATTTGTTCACAAAGAAACATCCCCCAGTATTGGGAGAAGTTTACTGTGCCTAGCTGTGAAAGGAGAGTCATGGCTGCTCTCAGACAATACCCTGGCTCTTGCTTCCAACACAAAGGGATCAGAGATCAAGGGAGAGAGGACTGCACCTCTGTCCCTGCTCATTCACTGGTGAAGATGAAGAGCACTGCAGAGAATAGCCTTCCCTAGGCAGCACAGTCAGAGGCAGGATTACCCAACACATTAATAAAGGAAGAAAATACAAGGCTCTCAGAGGCTCTCTCTACACCCTCTCCTTCCACAGAAATACAATATATTCACTTTCACATAACCCACAGTTTGACATCAGGAAAAGAAATCCCTGCACAATTCCAGCATTTGAAAGACTATGTTCCATTTACACCCCTAAATACCTTTAACCTCACTGCTAGCAACTTCTTTATTCCTAATATTTGCTAGCTATGTATTTGTCTTTTGTTCAGACTTCTGCTATTACATTTCATAAGCCCTTAACATGCTTCTTCCTTCTCAGTTTTTTGGTCAGCCACTTCTTCCCATCAGCTGCTCTCATCTGCCTCAGGGCTGCTCCTCGGGACACCCAGTTGCAAGCTATGGGATACAGCCAGGGTGCTTACAGAAGTCCCATGATATTTGTCACTGAAATGATCACAATCACCACTACCTGTACAGTAGAAAATTGAGATACAAAATTGAGCTGCAGCAGAGTCTTTAAGGCTGGCAGATAAATGCGTACTGTTAAAAGCTATATGCATACTGTTAATCATGCCTGCTGTACACAGGTCTTCTCTTACGGCTATGTATTCGGGTTTTTTGGAGTTGTGGGTGTGGTTTCGCTCTCCATGCAGAACTCGGGACAGTAGAGCTCCCTGTGTCAGGAATGCATATTCTACATTGAAACTGAAGGGCAGGATACACACACCAGTCCCTCAATCCTCAGCTCCCTCCTCGCACATGCATCTTGATTTCACTCCTCTTGAAACCTCCGAAAAGAGGGGGTTATAAGTGCATTACCAAGTCACAGGGTAAATGGACTGATGGACCTGAGTAAACACACCCCTTGCTTCTAACCATAGACCCAGCCCTGTGCAAGCATTAACAAACAGGGACAATGGTTTCAACTCCTTTTCAGAGAAACATGGCCTTTTTCTGCCTTGTTTCAAGGAGAAGATGAGGAGAAGAGCTCTTCACCTCTTTTGCAGAAGCATTTTGCGTGGGACATTGCCCACTCCCAGGGTGGCAAGCGCAGCCCACAGTCTGGCAGTGCAGTCCCCCGCAGGGTTCTGCACAGGCTGAGGGACCTGCCTTGGGACAGTGGAATGCAGGACTGTGCCCATGGCATGTCCCCACAGCTTCTCCAGCATCACTGCCCTTTCATGTCTTGACTATCTCTTATTACAAAATTAAAGTCATTCTAAGGATGTGGTAGAACTGCCAGGGAAGAAGATAACGGAAAATAATGCGGGACTTGTCAGTGCTATGTAGCATTAAGAAATTCTCCTTCCGTAAACAAACCTGAAATGGAAACCTGAACTTACTCAGCTATGAGTAGAGGGTATTAAAAAAAAAAAAAACAACTCCTCTGTGATCAGAGCTCTATTAAGCTGCCTTGAAAATTATTCCAAATACACTTTTTTGCAGATAACAATAGACAATCCTTTTGACTGATTTGTTAAAAAAGGTAAAGAAAGAGCATAAAATTATTGCTTATCAGAAAGAGAAGCAGCACCGTTTAAAATAACATGAAATTGTACTCCATGAATTATTCACAAGGGCTGATGTTACACTATCACTATTTCTGGCTTTCCATTTTACCGCATAGGATTTTGTGTCGGTTGTCTCCAATCCAATAAAAAAGGTAGGGGTTTTTTTAATTAATCAAACCTGATTTTTCTGCTTATTTTTTCTAAGTTAAAATGAATATATTCCAAGCAGTGAGTTGACTTCACGGTGTCATGTTGAAAAAGAAGATAGATTTCATTACCGCTAGCAGGGTCTAAAACATGCAGTGAAATAGACACTTTCATACTGACTGGTGTTTCTCTACGTGTTACACCAGCTGCTGAGAAGCCAAAGTGTGATCCCAGTTGTATACGGGCATTAGCAGTTGCAAACTCCATCCTGTTCATTATGAATTAAGCTCACTGAATTTCACAGAAGTTCTCCGATATACAGCCAGTGTGATTCAGTTTTCTGGTTGCACGTAACAGTCAATACCTCTTGCAATTACCTAGTGATTTTGATTTTCCTTTTCCAACACATAAATATGCAGGGCTACAAATTCTGTGTTATGGAAGGTCTTGATGATCATAGCACACTAGAAGTGAGAAGTGAGAGTAACTCTATTAAAGTCAGTAGAAACATTGATTAGACTAGCCAAAACTCTGTGGTTTTATTGGTAGAGCTGTATCTCAAAGCAGGTGGGTGTAGACAGTTTGCATTTATGGCCATGACTGACTTAAAAGCACAGCTCCTAACTGTAGTCCATACGATGTCAGCCAGTTCTCCATATCAAACTTATCTGCTGAGCAAACCTTCATATTTTTTCTTGCTTACTGTCTCTTCTGTCAGCATCTTTCTAAATCATTTCTATTGCAAGCTCTGTGGCTGCAGGACTGATGTTTTGGGAGATCATGTAAGGAAGACAGCATTGTTTGCTTTATGTGTGTAATAGCCCAGCTCAAGGCAATATGACCATCCATGAATACATTAACATTAATACAAACAATTATCCTGAGTTGTTGTGGGGAAAAAACTGAAAAAATTACCTCAAAAAGTTTAAACTTCAGGAAAAAATATTTAAAAGGCACTAGATTTGCTCTGCTTGCCATCTTACAGTTTGGGGAGTTTTGATCTGCACATGGTATCTGGTTACTTGTAATAAGAGAAATCTTACTACAAGCCTCTGTCTACAAGTGTAGAAAGCTATACTTCTGCTGGCCGTCTTCAGAGTTCATAAAGAGCATACTGAGGTGTAAAGCAGACTGTTCAAAAGCAAACATCTAAAATAGGCCAGATGAATCACCTCCCAGGAAAGTTCCTCTCCTTTGACTACAGAGTCTACAGCAATTAGCTCAGCTACAGACATCTAAACTCTAGTTATCCAGAAGAGCTACAATGAATCCCACCACTGGTGTCAGCAAGCTGAAAATGGCTTGTAATAAAACCCATTTTCTTTTCAACAGCTCAGCTATGATGTGAAAGTCTGGACTATCACTGACACACAAAAAATGAACATTAGCAGGGTCGAGGTTCCCGCTGCTTGGCTGTGAAAGGAGAAGTTGCTGACTAGGCCCCAGGACAGGGCTCAGGCTTTCAGCAGAGCACCAGAAAGACTCGTTACCTCACCAGATCATTAGACTGAATCTGTGATCAAAGACGTTTATGGGTACATTTTTGTTCTATAACACAACTAATTAGTTGACAGACTTTTTGAAAAAAAAAATGTGGCGAATTCCCTTCCGGCTCTCTCAGATGTCCCTGTCAACAGGGCGTTAGTCAGGACCCAGTCAGTATGCTGACACAGCTCCCCAATTTCCTTTCCCCTGCTCCATTTCCTTTTCAAATTGAAAACTATTAGGAGTCTTTAGGCAAATAATAGAAACCTAATGCAGGTGCCTGTTATAAATCGTTCACTAGTTACTTTTAACCTAATGTCTCTTCAAACATTACTTCGCAAAGGGCGACGAGGGAAATAAATGCCTCATGAACTCTGACAATCAGTGGGTCAGGAGTTAAGGTCATAATAATGTAGCCCATTTCTTCTTGTTTGTCAAATGACTTGAACGCAGTTAGACCCCTGGCTCCTTCGTCTGAGATTGGCTTCCCTCAGTAAGAACATGGGTCTTGCCAAGAGCAATCGTCGTCTAGGATCATATCCTGCAGTACACCCCTAGGCAAGGAAAGTGGCGTATGTCCGGTGGTGCCAGGTTAGTGCTAGTTTAGGATTTTGCCACACCCAATGCTATAGGTTTCCTAGGCACAACTTGATTATGTGCTGTCTAGATCTGCCTCATGTCTGAGGTTAAATTAATCAATGTTCAGGAGGTAGTTTGACATTTGTAAATAGAAATGACTCAAGAAATTTGAAATATTCTGCAGGCAAAATAGAATAGGAAGAAAACATTAATAACAAGAGTTTAGTAATGACTGGTTTTTGTGCAAAATAGACAAATGTACAGAAGTGCCTATTAATTCTGAGTCACTGAAACGAGTATCTAGGCTCAAGAGTTGGAAATGCTGCGTAAAATGCCAATGTGATCAGTCAGTGCTAAAATTTGCCTTCATCAACTAGACATCACGTGTCTTATTCTCAGAGACAAATTCCTCCTATGTTCACTGGAAAGAATATCAAGCATTTCACAGGGGATAAACCTCCAATTCTATGTATGTACAAAACAAGAGGACAAGCTGTTAGCATATATGCTCCTGAACACATTGGGCAACTGTCAGGTTGTTGGAAGTATTTCTTATCATGCTGGGTACCCTCACATGCGGCATTGAACGGTGTCACATTGGTCACAGATCACTTTCCCCATTTGGCTCCCCAGTGAGGTGTAGAAGTTTCAAAGCTAATGCATAAGTCATGTACACCTGTGTTTCTGAGTGCCATAGCAGCAGGACTTAACTCTGGGGTATTTCTGAGCATGGAGGAACATGGATTACTTTCTGTCATTACAAATGGAAAATATATGGAGATTTTTAATGTTTAACACTCAGACTCATTCTGCAAACTCTTGGAAACCATTTCCTCCAGCCCCAGGCAACATCTAAGCGATGTTCTGCAAACACATGCACCTTGCCAGGACTGGCAGACACCCCAGGCTGTTTCCACATGTGACTACTTACTGGGGCCCCGTATCACTGAAAGCCAACATATGGAGTTAATTCACCCAAAAATGGTCACCCCAAGCACACTTGCTATTACTGTGCAAGTGGACATTCTGATAGCAAACAACATCAATGGAATTCATATTATTGCTGCATCAATAGGAGTCAGGTGACTTCATGTTTCATTTGTGAATAAATCCAGACCACACAGAAAATCCTGAGTACGTTCATCATCTTACATTCATACTAGAAGACAGAAAGAGTTAAGCTTATTTATGGATAACACATTTGAAATAATAAAAGGCATCACACCATGCACTGGACTGATTGGGAGGGGTGAGTAAGGTATAGCTCCTGGAGAGCAGGAGAGCAGGATGGCTTCCCCCGATGGTTTGCTCTGTATTTGCAGAGTCTGATGCTTTGACTGCGAGGTGAAAGAGAAGATGGGAGGCACATTAGGGGTATGCTAATGTAAGGAGAAGGGAGTAGTCAGTCTCACTGCCCTGAGAAGAAATATTGACAGAGGTCCTCAGGTGCAGACAGAGGGGCTCATGGGTTTCTGAACAAGGGAATTGCCTCCTCATGTACTTCTGCACTGAGGAAAATCAGACTCTGTCTACACTGATAAATAAATAAAATAGAACCAAAAAAAAGCTGATTCTAATCATGGACCTTCCAACCAAGGAAAATACTATATACTGTTTAGGAAAGTACATGCTACTTTTGGGGATGCGGAGTGGGACTCAAACACCTCTGTTGCAGGCAGTGCCTCATGAAAAGGTTGGTGTTAGTCCATGTGAAGGATACAATTAACTAGATGGACATGTGTCTCATCTAGGATACCTATTATTTCTCTCATGAAAGCAGTGACCCTAAAGCAAAGTGACATCAAAGCAATTCTAATGTACAGAGTATAAACACCCTTCTTTGTAGGGGAGGAGCCATTTGCCCATCCCAGCTTTTTATCTAGTAATAAAACTGGAATAAACACAAACACTTTGTAATTGCATTTCTCCACTGCTTCCCATGTGCTTCCATCTTCACTTCTTGGGTTTTCTAGATTGCCAGCTCTTCTTTTTTTTTTTTTTTTTCGTATAAATACTTGCAAACATTTTTTTAGGGCCACATTTATAGTAACAAATAGAGATTAAACTTCCAGCACAGGCATACAGTGATGTGTACTTTGTCACTAGTACCTATAACAACTTCTGTATGAGACTGTCACAACCAGAGGATCAGGTGTGATGATTAACTGAATTTTTCACCATACATATACCTCTCCTACAAATGTCACAATGCTGCAATGCCACAATGCTACTAGACTTTTTGGACTACTAATGTAGATATCATACTGATGCAGGCATGAGATAATTTTGATATCACTTGCTATTATATACATTAAGCATGGCAACAGTGCTATAGCATTACTGTGTGGAGATTATGAAGTATTATTGGTCCTATTTACTAACTGGGACATCACTGGCAGCACCAGCCCTTTATTTTTAAAATATAGTTTCCTTCTTCATTCAGCGGTTTTCTCATATCACACCAATGGATCTTATGAGAGAATCATAGAATGATTTGGTTGGAAGGGACATTAAAGATCATCTAGTTCCACCCCCCCTGCCATGGGCAGGGACACCTTCCACTAGAACATGACCCCAGCCATGGTGCTTGCAAAGCAAAAAAATCTGCAACTTTTTTTGTTTTTCTGCCACTCAATTAGTTTCATCATAAGAAAAAAATAATATTACTGACTCTGTAAAATAATTCCTAAAGCTTTTCTACAGCTAAAGTAACATCATAGAAACAGCATCACCATGGCTCATGGTGAGATTGTTTCCATTCCCCCTATGGATACTTGCAGCCTCAGGCCTGTCTTGGTCACTGACTTGTCAGACTTTGAGGGCTTGATTCAGTTGCTTAAACATGGGCATCTGATTCCACTGGGTCACTTTATGGATTTCCATGTGAGATGTGTGGGGAGGGTCCAGAATCTCATAGACAACCCCACTTCCCTGGAGCAGCAGCCAGAGGTTAGGCAGGACACTGAGGGCATCTTAGGTGACACTACATGGGCACAACCAAGCCAACTCCAGCAGTCTGACTTGCTGTACCATACATGTGTTTGCCTACGCACAGTCACCATGTGCAGCTGTCAAACACAGCCCAACGCTCCTAGGCTACTTTGTCACATCTACAGGAAGCACCCATGAGCCAGAAGAGCCCTTTTTCCCAAGAGCTGCTCCTTTGTTCCTTGGTATTCAGAGAGATGCATCATGAAATGTGCCATTCAATGGATGATTTCAGTTTGGGCTCAGTTCATTCTTGACTCTTTGAAATTGTCCACAGGGCTGAATGACCTGCATTTTAGAGTGAAATCCAAGTCCTGGTGAATTCTGTAATCATTTTGCCACTAACTCCAAAGAAATCAGGATTTAATTCTGTAAAGTGTCTGTCTGGACCAAGAAAGGCATGTCTTTCAATTACTATCACCATTATCTGGAGAGGCAATGGAGGAACAACGCTGGTCTCAGTGACGAATGCTCTATCCCTGAAACCACAGTGGAAAAGGCACCAATGTAGCTGCTCTTGGAGAAATGAAAAGGGAACTGGACTGAAAGTCAGATCTGTTTTTATTCTGAGATTTTTAAAGAGCAGCTCCAGAAGTGTTACTTGCATTTTATTTAGTACTTATAGTGCAACAGCAATGAAACCTAACATTACAGGGAGTGTGTGTTCCCACCAGAAAATGTCTTCAACAGCTCATAAAAAGCTGGCCATTTATCAGCACTGCAGGAGATCTTTATTACCTCCCTGCAGCGTATGCTCTCCTATGATGTAGTTATTGATTTAACAAGTAAACTTCATGGCAAGCTTACATCTTGGAATTAGCAGCAAGACTGAAATATAGCCCTTATTATTCTAATAACACAGAGATGTGAGATTCCTGCATGTTCCAAAGGCCATATCATCACCTTAACAAGCATCCCATTAGGGCTGTCTGAGCTGCCACATCAAAGCGTGGACTGTGAGAACTTTAACAATCACGATACCGTACTTAGCCCTGGCAATTTCACAACCCTTTTGTTTTTCTTCCTACAGGTTTGGACATCAGGCAAGCTCAGGTTATTGTGCTATCATCGGGTACCAAATGTATAAATGGGGAATATATTAATGACCAAGGGCTTGCAGTCAACGACTGCCATGCAGAAATTGTGGCAAGAAGGGCATTTGTTCACTTCCTCTACTCACAGCTGGAGCTACACTTAAGGTAACTGAATTCTGTTGATGCTTGGGGAATGTTATATGGCCTTCAGTGGAACAAATCCATCCTCCAGACATTTGAACTATTTGTTTCCTTATATTGTTGTTTCTGAATCTTTAGCTGATGAAGGACCAATACATAGCACAGAAAAAAATGAGATAGTTAGATAATCTAGAGTGTTGGGTCATGAGCTCCTTTACTTCAGCTGATTTTCTTTCAGTAGCTATTAGATATGACTCATAAAGTTGGGTTTTATGAAGCCTGATGATTTTGTACAAATCTTTACGTGCAGGCTTATTAGCATCATTCACTGGCCAGAGACTGGAAGGGGGTCATTTTGCTCACTGCAGCCATTTTCCTGTCTTCCTTTGCTGCTGCTGAAATATCTCAAGGAAGTGATTTATTGATCATTAATGCCTTCATTGACTCACTAGAGAACGAATGAGCGTTAATAGTACAGTAAACTTTGTGCCAAAGTGCAAGATGCTATCACTCACTCCTTCTTTACGATGTTTTAAAATGTTATAGCATGTAGAATCATTACAGAGGAATTATTGTTCCTGCTTTCAGCCAAACCCTACTTGTTACCATTTAAAGGGTTAATGGGCCATACACTGCCTGGAAGCTGGTAATAAGTGGGGTACTGCAGAGGACTATCCTGGGACCTTGCTAATCATGTCTTATCAACAATCTGGAAAAGGTTATGCAGTGCTTGGTTATAAGCTCTGCAGAGGACACCAAATAGTGGGGAGGACCAGTCGATATGCTTGAGGGCTAGGCTGTCATCCAGGCAGGCTGGAGGACTGGGCCAGCAGGAACTTCGACAGAAAACCCGACAAGGACAAATGGAAAGCCCTGCATCGAGGACAAAAGAACAACCAGCGACAACACTGGCTGGAGCCTTACTGGCTGGGGAGCAGCTCTGTTGAAAAGGGACAGGGTTTGTAGACAGACAGCAAACTGAACATGAGATATTAGTGTGCCTGGCAGCAAAGAGGGTCAACAGGATCCCGGGCTGTATGAAGAGTCAGTCAAGGGATGTGATCATCCCCCACTACTCAGCACTCATTAGACCACATCTACACTATCATGTGAAGTTTTGGGTCCCCTGATACATGAAAGACATGAGCCATCTGAAGCAGTTTCAGCAGAGGCTACCCAGATGCTCAGGGACAAGGGCACTTGGCCTGTGTGGAGGGGCTGAGGGAGCTGGGCCTGCCAGCCTGGAGGTGGGATGGCATACCCAGCAGAACATATGTCAGCAATACAATGGAGCTGGCATCTTTACCAAGGTGCACAGTGGGAAGATGACAGACAACAGGCACACACTGAAACAGGAGAAGCTCAGTCTGAATATTAGGACGAATTGCCCCCGTAGGAATAGGCGAGCTGTGGAACAGGTCACCTAGCAGGGTTGTGCAGTCTCCTTCCTGTTTTTTCAAAACCTGAGTGGATAAAATCCTGAGCAACCTTGAAAACTGCTTTGAGCAGGAGTTTGAGGTAGAGACCTGAGATCCTTTCCAGCCTGAATTATCCTATGATCCTATGAAAACTGAGCAGAAGTGAAGCTGAGGTGGCATTTATTATATGGAAGGAACGAAGGAATGAAGGAAGCAAGGAAAGAAAACAAACAAAAAGCCTCTTATCTATAGGTCAGTCTTCTGCCCTCCATTCTTGCTTGCATTTTCATGTGACTATCTGAATGCCATTAACATCAGTGCAAAAACTCCCTTTGGCTTCAGAAGGTTTTGCATCAGGTCACGGACACAAGGACTAATCTGAGCAGGATTGTGTGTTCTTGTGACCACCTATGATACTGTTGCACCGAAGCACCCATAATAGGAATAATGGTTATTTTCAGTTCAGGCTGGAGTTGAAGACCAGACAGTATATTGAGTAGATGAGCTTGGCTAACAAAGGGGGACAAAAGCCTTGAAGGGTTTAATCAAAACCAATATTCTCTCTATTTCAATCTGAATTGCTTTCAAGTTTACATTAAATTATTATGTTTTCAGCAGTGTAGCAGCCCTAGTACTTGCTTCATGCTGTGGTCTCTTGGGAAACAAGTGCTACCACTGTATCTTAAACTATTGTATTGATCCACCTCCCTAACATGTTCAGTCATATTATTATTTTATTTGGATCAATATTAACAGTCTTTTGTTAAGAGAATCCTCAGTTCAGCGCAAGGTCTGTTCACAATAACTTCAAATCACTCTCTGTTCAGCCAAGAGCAGGCACTACTGCTTCCCTGACCAGCACACACAATAAAAATCTCAACCAAAATTGTCAAGGCTAAGTACCTTTGAAAGACAGAGCTGGAGAGATTGTCAAATCAGATTTTGCTTCGTTAAAGTCCATGGGGAAGGAAAACTGTGTGTTATAATATATTCTTCAATTCTAGTATTTATTGCTGCACTCAGTTTTATGGCATCATCAGGAGCTTTGTCATATGGCAAGAAAACAGGGGTGTCCAAAATGAAATGAAAAATGGATTTTCTGCACATTGAAGTCACATTTACTGCTTTTTCTCTAGAAAAAGAAAGACAACTCCCACTGACAGAAAGATCACATGGTGCTACCGCATAGCTAAAAGGACAGGTTTTTTAGGATAGCCATGTTAACTCAGCTCCACTGGGACTCCCTGCACACCAGCTCCTCAGGCTTGGGGGAAACATAAATGTGGCTTGTGCATTGTTATGCATTGCATTAACCTAGCCCAAATTAAAGTCTTCTTCCAGGCCAGGAACTGTTGTACAAAGTTGTATATGAACTGAGACCAAAAAGCTGGTTCCCTAATGCAAAAAAAAAGAATGAAAGCATAGTTTCTGCCTCAAAGAGCTTAAATTTTCCATCCCTGCCTATGAAACAGGCAAGTTTGTTCTGTCAAGAGTATTCTGTTTTCTATCTATCTTCCTCTCACCAAGCCTACCCGCTCAAAGTGATCTACATAGCTAGATTTCAAACTTCAGGAACTTCCAGCATAAGAAATATTTTTCTATTTGATGCTGTCCTTGAAAAGGAATCACTTTTCCAGAATTTACAAACACTACCATTGACCTCAGTGAAAGCAAAACACATACTTGCCTGAGTGTAGCATGAAGGCTTCAAAGAGCAGGGACAAGCAGGCTGGAGAAAGCAAAGGCCAAGACAGAGAATTCATGGTCAGGACAAATGGATTCACCGATTTGAATTTAATTCTTGAGACCTCAGTTGAGATGTCTAAAAGTTAGTCAGTCAGATGTGAACTACATCCCCAAGGCTTCTTTTATCACCAGTGGAGAGAGGTGGGCATCTCTGGAGTGGGACTCAGCAGACCTATTCAAGTATCTATTGTGAGTGAGATGAATTGCCATGTACTGGGGCAAACTTTTTTTCGTTTCTATAAAGAGAGCATAGTGTGACTGCTTCAGATATTTAAACTGTAGAACAATCCCATCCACAGGCCAAAGTTTCAGCAATATGTAAATTACCTTTTTTTTCCTTCTTTTCATATTGCTAAATGTTAGAGGTGTGACGTTCCTGACTTTTCTTGGGAAAGAGAGTTCCAGAATGAGAACTTTATCCTCTCTAAGAAGCAAGGGTGACAAGTACTTCAAAAGGAAACTTTCTTCCAACAAGCCATTGTCTAGAGCTTGAGTTAAATAAAAGCTAAAAGCACAACTAAAACTTGACAGCTTCTAACCAGTCTGATTAAAACCCTTAGCCTTCCCAGATTTCATTTTTATGACAACCATAATCCTTCAGTTCTCATGACTTTCATGAAAAAGAAGAAAAGTAAGACATAAATTTTCTGATGTACAAAAGAAGGACAAGAAAGACCTTTTGAGAACCCTTTTCTAAAAATCACCATCAAAAAGTACACAAATACCATAGTCTGATTCTCTTGCAATGATGGCAGTAAAATTCACATAGATTTCGGTGGGATTATTTGTACAAACTGGCCAACAGGGAAGAAAAGAAAATCTGGTTCTTCTTTTTTAAAGAAAAATAAAACTAATAGTCTAGTCTTAAAATAAATCAGCACTATAGCAGGCTTGCTGCTGTAGTGGCCCTGCAGGTGCTGGAGGGATGATTTTACCAGAAGCTAAGTTCTTCCAGCGAGTCAGATGCAAACCACTGTTTATTTTATACATAAAAAGCAAGAAATAGTCTTCATCCAATCCAGTTAAGTTTTTTTCCCAGGAAAACCAGCTGCTTGTTGTACATCTACTATTTCTTACTTTTGTCCTACTAGTCTCTTAATGGACTTTCCTTTTAAGCCTGCTGTTAGTTTCTCTAGGATGTCATGCTGTAGCATGTAGTACTAGAAACTTCCCGTACATATGTTTACATGCTAAAAACAGCTCCTCTGCTTCTCTTTTAGAGAGTAAGGCCTTGTTTCAGCAAAACACTTTGCATATATCAAACCATAAGTATGTGCTTAAGTATCTTCTTGAAGTCAGCTCAAAACATATGCATGTGTTATGCTAAATAATGAACTTAAGCACAAGATTAGAATTTAGCACATTCTGAAATGTTTCTCTTGAATCAGCCTCAAATCTTAACTCTCCCACAGAAATTCATAAAAGGCAAAGGTTTAGGGACAAATTCTGCTCTTCTAGCCATGGCCAGCATCTGGAAATGACACTCTCTAATGCCACCTTCTGAATGGATGACATTTGTGGGCTCACTGTAGGCTTCTCTCCTCATTGCTTTCTGCAGGTGTGTATGGCTGTGCAAGTGGCATTGCAAAGGGCTGCTACTGCAAACGTTCTCCCCCTCACAGCTCAAAATTACTATCCCAGAGGGAAGGCAAAAGCGTACTGGTGCTGGAATGACTTTCTAGAAGGGCATCTCATGTTCCACCTTGACCATTTTTACAAGGTCCCTGGGTCTACTTGTGCTTTGAAATCCCCCAAGCATCCCATGCACAAGAATCTCTGCTAAGCCACAGCAGACAATATTGCATCCCAAATTCTTTTATAACAATATTCTCAGAGTTTTGTTATTAAACCTGTTCAGCCACTGTGCAGGAAAGAATCTCATGTTTGAGTTCAGCCCCCAGAAAACCATCCCAAAGACAGGTCAGGACCATAGGTGATATGGAGGATCTCAGCCTCTTGGAGGAAGAGTCAAGCTGGCTTGCCCTCCAGCCCTGCCATCTATTTTTAGAGCAGCTGTCTATCACCCAAGCCATCAGCCACACTGGCTGCAGACCCTTCTTGGTACTCAAGGAGAGAGAAGAGAGCAAGGTTAATCAGTGAAAAAGAATAGCCAGAAAAAAACAAGATGGGTGCTGATTACTGTGAACTCCTGAAATCCAGCCCAAAGAATGACTGCTCCAACCCTACATAGCAACTGTTTCTAAGTACTGCAAGCTGCCCCCCACTCTGGTGAGGTTTAACATAATAATAGCAGGCATTAGGACTGCACAGCTTTGTATTCTCCCAGCTGATTTTGCAGTGAATTATTTAAAACTAACTGCAATTGCTCTGAAGTCCAAGCAGCAGGACTTACAGGTATTTTATTATTTCAGAGGCTTATATCAGGGCAATAATATAATTAGTGCAGTTGGGAAATTCCATCACAGCCAGCAGAAAATGAAGGAGCTGCATGTGGCAGGCCCGGCTCAGCAGCCAGTGTGGCTCCCTGTCCCTGACAGGCGAGCTAATGTGCCTGTAAATTCCTCCTGACAGCAAACGCATCCTGGCATCAAAAAATGACAAAACACCCAAACCGTGGAAGAGTGACAGCCAAACAGCTTCAATAGCACAGAGGCTGCACCGGGAGAAAACAGGCAGAGGCAGCTTGGATTAAAGCCAAGGACTTGCTCCGAGGCTGAGTAGAAAGCACCCCTGTTTACACTAACAGGAGGCAGAGAAACCAGCAGAAATCGCCTTGGTTAATGGGCTGTCCTATAGTGAATTAAATGGGTAGGATTCTGGCTTGTTAAGAGCCTCCTAGGAAAATCATTACCTGCAGGTGCCATTCTGCTCAGAGATATTCCCACAAAAAGACCCTCGAGTTTTTGAGGGAAGGACTGGGGCATCAAAAGGAAAGGAGTCCCATCATAATTTCACTAATCACAATTTCACCTTCAAAATTATAATCATGACCGTCACCCAAATGTACGTATTAGAGGCAACTGTCTGTCAGAGAAATCACCCATATCTTCCCAAATGTAAATCATCTGAGGAACCGCATGGCATCATAGCCTGTAATGCAAGCTATTGCTGCAAACTGCAGGACTGGGAAGGTTTGGCCTCCCAGGCAGCTGTTGCTAATGGAATACGTGCACTGTGTCCCCATCTAGATGCTGAACCACTGCGAAGATAAAAGCTTCATCTTAATAAGTATCTTTTCCAATTCAGCTGAGAAAAGCCCGCACAAGTTTTGTCCTCACTTCTCAGGATGGCTTCTGGTTTCCAAAAATGCCAAGTGACGAAGCAGACACTGCTGGCTTAGATGGAGCACTCGTAGGTAGCTCTGGTTGAATGGGGAAGAAAAGCAATGCCTGGGGAGCAGGGAGGGTTGGCAGGAGTCGTAAAACCTGGGTGCTTCATTAGAGGCCCTTTTCAGTGGAGCATATAAATACACATCTCTGTTGCAGTCATGTTAATGGGATTTAAGCACGTGCCTAGCCATTGGAATAAGCAGAGATGATTTGTTCACGTGATAGCCTAAGAGAACTTTTCCTTTTTCCATGCACGAGAACTTCTTTAAATTCAATATGTTTATGCATACTTGCATGTGAGGAAGGAGAGTTACCCTTCAAAAATCCACACGTTTTATCATTAGAATATATTCTAGGCAAGCAAGCCAAAAGCACTTTGACAGTTTTGACAACCTTCACCCATTTCTTCACTTGAGGAAGCTTATTGTTTTTCTTTTGTTGTCACTAGGTGAAATACAGGATGCCAGGTGCTAATAAAAACAAACAAACAGAGGGAGAAAAACAGAAACACAGAGAGAGAGAGCAGGCAGAAATGTTTCTGATTTGGTGTGTAACAAATGACCTGGAACCTCTTTTGTGATCATAGCAAACGGCGAGAAGACTGGGAGCGATCAATCTTTGTGCGATTAAAAGAGGGAGGCTACCGGCTGCGGGAGAACATCCTGTTCCATCTGTATGTGAGCACTTCACCCTGCGGAGATGCGCGCCTCAATTCCCCCTACGAAATCACAACCGACTGTAAGAAAAAAAATCTTCCATCTCCTTTTTCCCGTTTGTGTAGGTGGTTTTTTTTTGTTGTTTTGTTTTGTTTTTTTTTAAGATCAGTCCTTCTTTCTTTCTTTGCTTGCAGAAAATGTTTCTCTTGAGAGCAGAAACACTACAGGCTGTGTCACGTGTGTGTGTCTGTGCAAGTGGTGCTTGGTCCCGTGTACTGGGGGAAGGTGTGCAGGGAAAATCAGAGCTGGGCAAGGCAGTGGGAGACTACTTTGCGTGTCTGAGGCTAAGAGGGTCTGCTAGGGAATATGTCCCCAATAGCCTCCATTTCCTGCTAGGAAGTGCAACCCCAACAATAAATAAATGCCTTGGGAAGGGTCCCCACGATCAAAGAGTTCCTTGAAGCCACAGCCATGGGCTGGACGAAAGGATCAGGACTCTAGCTGGGGATGCATAGACTTTTCTGAGGGTTCAGGCAGTCTGTACGGGCTGAAGGGCTGCATTTACACTAAACCTGAGCTGTTCAGGCTGCAGCGACTGGAGTCTGAAGAAGAGCAATGACATGATATGATATGGCACATCTGTAGTGTTCGTTGAAGGTCAGACTCTCTCCAAATACCACCTGCCCTTGCAGTGAATAATGTCAAGACCCTTCTGGAAAGGATCCTTCCCAGGCCATCCTGCCTATGTCAAATCAACTGCATGGTCATTGCATGGCAGATGGGCTAGATGGAGTCCCCCAGGACAGCCTTGGAGTCCCTGGGCCCGTACCTATGGCAAAAACATGGTTTTCTAGGGATTTCTCCTCTAGATGTGATCTTGCAAGTGAGGTAAACAAATCAGGTCTTGAGCTAGTGTGTGCCACTAACGGACCTGCAGATCTTGTTGTCCATGCAGAGACATCCCATCTCCAACACACAACCCAGCACTCTCATCATGTCACCGCCCCCAAACATACATGTCCCTGTCCTTGCCCTGCCATTGCAGAGGCGTGTCCTTTCTGCGTTCCCACTGCACCAGATTTGCCCCTGCCTAGCCACAGGGAGTGCCCCCAACAAGGGACAGGGGATCCAAGAGGTCTGTGGTTTGTTATCACATGTGTCTGTCACCCCATGATCCAATGCACGATGTGCAAGGTTCACTCTTATCTCTGCCCCTAGCTATTGTTTCTCATACATGCATTTTATAGTGCTGTAATACCCATAGTGCTGGCTGCTGAATGTACATATAATGAGAAATAGTCCTTGCCCTGACTACCTTGAATGCGAAGCAGGTAAGACAGAAGAACAGATAGAGGAGGAAGCATAGACACAGGAATGTAAAATTAATCATCCAAGGTCACGCAATGACCTAACTTCCTCACAGACAAATCCATCAGACAGTAGTTTCACTCCTGGTTCTTATTTGTAAAAGTTATTTATTAAAGATTAGGTATTATTCTCCTCAGACCGGAATCTTTTTGTCGTGTGTGAAACAGCAGCTTGCTGGGGCAAGAAAGCAGAATGCGCCTATTCTGGAAGGAAATGCACTTCCTTACCTGACATGATTTCTACATTCTGTCAGCAGGGTTTATAAAATTAAGAAAAGCAAGTACATGTTTAAAAGGCAAACAGCAAACTGACAATTCCTGATGAAGTAACAAAATGAGGAGACATAGCATCATCTTAAAAACAAATTAAAAATAAAAAAGAAATTGCCTATGAATATAAAAAATGAATAGTGATTTTTGGCCTCCCACTTTATCTAGATATATCTAAAAAGGCCCTCAAGTTTTCCAGAAGGCAGGCTTCCTGGGACACCTCTTACTTCACAACAGAAGTGGAAGCACCAAAATCTGTAATTATTTTTAATATGTGGTCCATTTTTGAGAACAACCAAAGGCTGTCCAGGATGAATTCTGTTTTTTCATGCGTGAGGAAGCAGGTGCTTTGGGTCAGTGCTGTCTATTGATACGCAGCTGAACCCAGCTCTGGGGGTGAACGGTATTTGGCTCATGGATTGCTTCAAAAAGCTAATGAGGGAATGTTTCTTTAGATAACAGTACATACAGAAAGCTGTGTTTAAAAGTATATAATCACACAACACCTGATACATACAGTAAACTTGTAGGTAGCCACAAAAATACTTTTCATGTGGGTTATTACACCAATTATTGTCCCTATGCAGAAGCTGAGGCAGAAAGGGCTGTGTGGCTTACCCAAAGTTACACAGTGATTTAGTAGAGGGGACTTGAAGGGGCACTACATCTGGTTTGTAATTCAGTCTTTTAAAGAGATCCCTCTACCTTTGTCCTGTGCTCTTAAAATAATTTAGCACTGTGTAAAAAGCCATGTTGCCAAAAGCTGTCCTTCAGTGAGATAAGCATTTCCTTTTAGCTCACATTATCCCAGAGACATCTGGGAAGATAAGTATTTTTTTTGGTTTATCATTCAGATCTTCTCTTTTCTTTCTTTTTTTTTTTTTTTTTACTAAAGAAATAACCTTTCTTTCATCCAGTAATGACAAGAAACTCCAGATGAATGCTGTTTCATTTCTTAAACAACAAAGAAACCTCTCCTAGAGCTAATGCAAGCCATCAAACGTTACTGATTATTCTCTAAAGATGCATTAACATTTAAAAACGGTGTCTCGCCATGTGGTTTCTGGTTTTGCAAAAGAATATGATAAGGGAGTAAGTAAAATCCACTTCTCAAATCTCCTTCCAAAAATTTCCTATTATCCACCGTGTCTTCCCAGCAGCCTCAGGGAGGCCTCACATTTCCTTCTTATGAGCTTTGTTCTGGTAAGGGAGAAGATAAGCTAGCATGCACTTGAAACCCAGTTTACTTCTTACTGGATAGTGCAGGGTACCAAGTTGGTGTCATGTGTAAAAGTCTGACCTTACCATGGTTCATATGAACAGTTGCAATGCAGAGGAAAGGTCCAGAGAGTCCACATCCATGCCAGGTTCATGCAGGAAAGTAAGAGATTAAGGAGAAAAAGACAAAAATCTCATTTTGATTTGCAATTATGCCCTTCTTGGATCAGAGGTGAGCTGACTTGTGTGTTGATACATCCTTAGGCAGCTCTAAAAGAGAGGCAAAATCCAGCCAGACCAGGGCTGCTCTGAGCCTAGAGGGGTTTTCTTCCTCTTTTTTGGTGCCTATAGGTCAGGAGGCTGGAAGAGCTTATGGGAGGATTCAAGTGAAGTTGAAGCTTTGGGAGAGGCAGGTGCAATCCAAGAGAGTAGGTGCAGGAGCAAGTGACAGCAGGAGAGGAGACCAGCCAGGGTCAGTGGTGTTGCAGAAATAGGAGGCTGGGAAATGCCAGAGGGGTTTCAGACAGTTGTGAGAGTTTTTATGGATTTGTCCTGGCTCATTCTTTCCAGCCAGTCTCCTTCCCCAGACTCTTTTAGTTATTTTCCAAGGTCACCCACAAGGTTGTAGCACAGTGATAGAGTGACCAAGCAGCCTGTTCCCAGTGTCCTCACAACACTAATTGCTCCTTTACACATTCAGCTTCTGCCGCTGCTTCAGTTCAGTGCTGTAGGCCAGGGAACCTGGGACAACATCTCCTTTTCTAGTACCTTCTCCCTTTGTGTACGTCCGAGCAAGGTATGCCTGGATTTCTGACTTCTCCTGAGGGCAATATCGCAGCACCAAGTTAATGTGGGTTTCCTGAAGGTTTTAAGGGGGCTGATGTTTTCCCATTACAGCACACACACACCAGCTCATGAAGTGGAGCCATGGGGGCAGCTAGCCCTGTAGTATTTGTTGCTTATTTCACACCTTCTCCTGAATCTAGGGCAAACCTCATAATAATCAAGCCCTTGATTTGCTAAAGTGCCTTCCTAGCTAATTTAGGGCTTCTTGACTCATTGGCTTTTTTTTTAAGAGTCTCTTGAAAGGCAAAATGAATTGCTTAAAAAATTGAGTTAATAAATCCTCCACTTCTCCACTCCTCCTTCCCTGGCAGGATTTTACCTCATTGTCCATCTTTCTTCTAGAGATGCACTCTCTCTTTTTCACTACATGGATTGCCAAAGAGACAAACAGAATCTGCCCCAGGGCTTGTCTCCATTCTTCTCCCCTGGGCGGCTTTTCTATCTCTTGCTAACATGCTGTATTGCCTTGTACCATTGACTCCTTGATAGCCCAGCTCCTGTTTTATCCCACGCTCCCTTTAGGTCTGAAACACACCATTGCATCTGCTCCACATGGGGTCTTCCTCTTGCTTGTCTATTAACCTACAGCTGTGCTGAAGCTCTCATGCACACACATTTGACAGAGCTCTCATCTAAACAGGATCCACTTGCAACCTCATGAGCTGGATCATTGCCTTGGTAGGTGATGTGATGGGGCAAAGATGTACACTGCAGTTTTCAGAGAAGTTGGGGAACTGCAGAGTACCCATAAAGACAAGTTTGCACTCTCTATTTCAAGCGTGATTTCACTGCAAACCTGAGGTTTCCCTGCTCGTGACTCTAGCTGATTTACATCCCATTCTCAGATAAAATGCTCTCTGTTAACCCCCAAATCTGGGGCTGCCTTGAAGGGTCACCCTGCTCACACCAGAGACTCAGCACTCTGTGTTCAGACAGGGCTGACTCAGATTGCACCAGTATATGATCCCCAGATCAGAGTCCCTGAAAGTCATATCCTGAGCAGACTGGCTGGACAGGGCTAGATTCAAACAGAGGCCATCTAAGGAGTCTGTCCATCTCCAAGAGATGGACACAAATGATCTCCTGCGACTCAGGAGACTCTTAACCCCAGAGCTCTGCATTCGAGGTCCTGCAGACAGGTATCAGGATGGAAATACAATGAGAATGCTTATGTCAGCAGCTAGGCTAGAATCACTCCCAAAAGCATTGGGTTTGATGAACGTTATAGGGCGTGCAAGGGGAAGAAATCTTTGCCTTCCTTCTGCCAATTCTATGCTTTGTTTAAATGGACAAATCCTGTTCTTGTGAGTAGATGATAAGGAGGGAAAGCATTTCAAGAAGAATCATCTAAATAACTCGGTGATCTCAAAATAAATTAGGTATCTGTAACTACCAGAAAGTGCAGGTCTTAACAAAGTGATATGCTGCCCCTGTTACAAAAATCGAGGGTAATCATAGGTTATCTCTTGGGCTTGGACACTATTATTTGTTTCCATTGTACAAGTGCTCCCAGATACCGTATCACTCTGTCACGGCTGCTGGCCTGCTGCAGCTTGGGAAACCATATTGGAAATTCGTAGCTATTCAGTGCATGGAGCAGCTTCCTCCTAGGCTGTAAAGTTGATTTTATGCTGATGAATGGCCCGTCTGTGGAACTGGGATGAAGGTGCATTATTTTCCTATTTTTCATATGACTGAGCAGAACAATACTTTGGGGGATCTCAGAACAAAATTATCATAGAGAACCATACCCAGAAGGAAGAGGAAAGAAAAAAAATACACGCAACACTGTAGGTTGCAGAGCTGAACACTGCCTTGGGAGAAATAATCCTAGCACTGGATGAATTATTGTGGTCAGCTCAGATTGCTTTGTCATGTAAAGGATGCTGCAGAAATTGCAGACACAGCATGAGGCTGTTGGATTACTTCAGGGGCTAGGGAACTGGTTATTAAAGAAGGTGAGGAGAAATTGTCCTTTCACTTCATTAAGACTGTACTGGGATGGATCCAAAAGGTTTGGGTTCAAAGCGTGAGCACAGCACCCTTTGTCAGCCTCCTTTGAGATCAACTCCTGTTGAAGCAATGGCCCCTTCCTGCTTGTGCCACTGACGCAGCATCAATTTACCAAAGTAAATACAGAGGAAATGCAAAGTCTTTCTACAGTTAACTATAAGCTAGTCTGTCAAGGAGCTTACATCCCTGCTCAGGACTGTTAGCAGTCATCAGTTTCATATGCAACTGCCCTGTTTTCTAACTCAACCCTCCCAGGCTGCTGAAATGCTATTTCAGAATGTGGCTGCTTTCACTCAAGTTGACTTGCTAGGGAAAGCACGGTCACAGGACTGTCCCCTCTGGTTAGTTTTGTCCATCACTTACACACATCACCCGTGGCTGGGAGCAGAGGTGAAGTGTGCTCCTGGCTGGAATGGGCAAAGATGATAGCAGAGCCCAGCCCAGGTGTAGTGGTCCTCTGTCCCCCCGAGCACTGCAGGTCTGAGCAGTGGTCTGATTTAGCTCAGGGCTTCCCAGGTGTGGAGGTCGTGCTGCATGTAGCCAGTTCAAAGATTTCTTCCCAACATCCAACACAAGTCCATGCTGGGACTGTGGGGGAGCCATCTTCTTCTGGGGAAGGTGAGCAAAGGGATTTCAGGAGAAGGAAATGTGGCTGAGAGGGATCAGTGGGACTCTGGAACAGGAGGGCCACAGTGAGGATGGGAAAGTTGGGTGGGGGTATCTGATGTTCAGCTTTGATGGAGGAGTGGGCGAGAGACAGCAACATAAAGCCTGTGAGGGCTGAGGGAACTCTGGAAAGCTTTGGGATGAGTGGAGCCCCTCTGACTCTTCCAATGCACAGCACCCACACAGGACCTGCAGGCACTGGTTTGAGCCATCTCCAATGCTGCAAGAAGCTTTTCCTCCTCCAACATCTCCTACTCACTCTCTGCTCATCTAGGGCTGTGGGGGAGGGAGAGAATGGAGAAGGGAGGAAAGACTCATGTCGGGGGGGCCAGGATGAGTAGAGATGGGGACTGGTGCAAGCCCCTTGCTGTGAACCCTTCTGATGCCACCTGAGGGAAAAGCTGCAGAAGCAGTAGCTGTTGCATCTCCATGCTCAGATGGACCCATTGCTCAGACAGAGCAGCAGTGCTAGAGGGTCTGCAGATACGTGGTCAATGTGTTCTGGCTACTGGAAATCCCATCGCTTTTGGTATTCCAAAGGAGAGGTCCAATTCCTTACACAACCTGCCGTGCTAAACCTTTTGCCAATCCCTAGGGTCAACTCTAGCCCCTAAACCTAACAGAGAAACCAGTGGTCTCCAGGCTTAGAAAAGTTGTGAAAGCACTCGTGGGTTTATTGTTGGTATTATCATGCTAGACCCCAGAATGCACCTCCAAAAGAGGCTCTTGTTTTGCTACATTGGAAGCCCTAAAGCTTTCAGTGCTAATTAATCAACCTGTGAAAGTTTGCTATTGCTTCATATTTTGTTATTGATCTCCACCAGGCTGGGTAGTTAGGTTTTTAGTGGAGTTTTGCTCAAGCTGACTAGTGAATAACCACTTCACTTCATGGACAACTTTCAGGTCTCAAAGTACTGACTACCTGGAAATAAATCAAAACCTGTTGGGCAAATTTTTTAAATAAAATAATTGTGTGAAATTTGGATCACATCCTGTATTTTTCATGTGTCCTGGTCAGCGGCACAGTAACAAGGAGTAGAAAAAACCCCATTTGATTTCCTTCCATGCGTAGTTCAGGGTGAGCTTTTTCATTCAAGGCCACTTAGACTCAAAGATAAACTTGAAATTGTATGTCCCAAGTCCTGGATCAGGGCTTCAGTGAATTCTCTATCAGCTGAGCCAGACAGCTCCCTTTCTTCAGTCTTTGTTATAAAATTTTGTCGGAACTGATACATCATGAGAAAATTCTTTGGCTTTGACAATGCATTGAAAATGTCCCAATTCCCTCTTCTTGTGATATTCTCAGCTGCTTTTGCTTATTTGGGTTTTGTTGTTTCAGGGGGAATTTTAAAGTAGAAAATAAGATTTTCTAGGAGGATGTGTCAGCACAGTGTGTATCTATCTGGGAAAAGAGAAAGAATATACTGGAAACTACGGATTGCTCAAAGCCAGCATTGGCCACAGCTTTGAAAAGCTTTCCTGTAAAGCAAAATGTGTTTGTTAGGATTCAGGAAAACAGGTTTCCACAGCTATAATCAGATCCTAATTTTAACAGAATGTTTGAATCGCCAAAGGGCATTGTGCTGAATTTATTGATTCTGCTTTGTTATAGGTTTTGCTGCTTTGTAAAACACTGCATTTGGATGCAATGTTCAGATGTGATAAAAAGGCTACATTAATCAGTAAAAGGCCATGTCTGAGAAGTTTTCAGAATAGCAGTAGAAAATTTCACCAAGAAAAGCTCTTTGTCCCCGAATTTGTCCAACCCGAGGAATAATGATGTCTGAGGTTCTCCAAGGTCCTCTGCAGCAGGGACAAATTGACCGCATGCTCCTGGACATGGCTTTCCCAGTTCCACCTCCAACATCCGATAGCCTGCTAGAGATATGCACCAAATTACGGCACGTATTTCGGGTGGAAAAGATCAAACCATAATTGGGAAAAATCTCTGTGGTCAAAAACTACACACACTCAGATCTAGTTTGGTCTAATTTACCCTTCCACTGAGTGGAAGTCACAGGTAAAGCTCATGACTTGCATTTTATAAAGCTTGCCAGGCAACACGAGGACCAGTTAAGATCTCTGTGGGACTTTTGAAAGTCCTTAGACTCCTGAGGAGTTTCTTAGAGTCTTATGAAGAGAGAAATCTGAAGACAGCTACATAAGAGTAGCAAACAATTTAATCCTAACCATGACTTAGCTAACTAGCTTCTCTAGCTAGCCTTGAGCAACTCACCTCACTCTGGTCGTTTCTATTTCCATACCTGCAAAATGGCAATAAAAGGTATCCAGCTGTCACAACTTTGAGGAAGGGTAATTAATGCTCAGAGTAGGATATTAAAATGGAAAGCACTATATATTCGAAGCACTATTACATTATGCAGAATAATTTAGTAACTACAATCCATAGATTTTTATGACCAACAGGGACCATTTCCTGATGATCTAGATTGAATTTCTCCAGCCAGAGACCGTAGGACTTTACTCGATAATTTCCATCTACAGCTCCAGAAGCTGAAGTTGAACTAGAGTATGTCTGGTGATACAGCAGGAACCACAGCCTTTATGGGCTCATGCCAACCACAGGAGGGCTGCATATCTGTCAATATTATTGACAGATTGCTGTTGTTTCTGTCTCACAGGGTTCTTTTTCTGTTTTCATATTTTGCTGACTTCTTTCACAACATTTTTCTTAAATCACTCTTGAAGATTTCAATTTCCAAGCAACAACAAAAATCTCAAAGCCACATGAATAGCAGCATGTTTTGTTGATAAAAGAAAGAGGGTTATGATGAATAACACATTCTCTTTATGTTTGTGTAAACTTTTTGATTAAAACATGGCAGGGGAGAGAATTGTCACCAAACAGGCAATTCCAGTGATGTTGACAATTTTTCACACAAAGTGTATTTAAAAGATAAAGCCTAGCTTTAAGAGAAAACGTTTTTCATTTAAAAAAAAAAAAAAAGGAATAAGATACAATGATGCATGGTTTAGGACACAGGAGAACAACTGGTCGCCACTGGCTTCTGACTGACACAGCATCTCGCTCTCCACACGTGGTCTCCAGCCACTGCTCTGGCTTTCCTCAGCCACTGACCTGGGCACCAGCATCCCCACGCTGTCAAAGATGAGCTTATCATTGCTGGAGACCAGCTAATGTGACTCTGTGACTGGTGACAAGGCTCATGAAGGCTTTAGAGGCAGAAGTTTTCTCCGTCACGGAGTTCACAGCGCCAGCGCAGTCCTTTGCTGGGTCTCTAGACTTTGCTCTGCAGGAGCAGCTGTACTTCCAAAGCAACAGCATTGCACATCTGATTTTAGATGAAAGGAGCAATTAGTAATTAAGAATAATAATCTTGGAGTGTTTGAGTTGTACTTTCCTTGATTGCCACATGCATAGAATCTTAATTCCACTGATAAATCTTGTGCTTTTGGCTTCAACATACTAATGCATTTCTACTCCAGAGCAGGCTGGAGTCTGCAGCCTGGGTTTGTAGGTGACATGAAGGATCCCCCCATGCCTGACCTAATACTGCTCATTCCTCCTTGCCTGGAACAGCTATTTATAACTCTCAGAGGAAATGATGCATGACTTTGTTGCCAACAAATTGTTTTAAAGAGAATTTTAACTAGTTACCCACATTTTGATCCTAGGGATTCCTCAAAGACAGACATTACAGAAAACCAGTTTGTTGGGTACATACTTTGATCTGTTTCTCAGATTTTTTGTTATTTTTCTTTTGTCGCAAGGGATTAAAGCTTGCTGAGAGACCAGGGCTTACTTAGAAGTTAGTCCAATGACAAAATGGGTTTCATGTGTTAGAGTGCCATTCTCTGCTCTAGCAGTTAGTTTCGTAAAGGTATTCTAGCAGCTCTATCTAGGATGAGCTTTCAACACATTTCATATTATTCTGCAAAAGGTCTTGGTAAAAGTGCTATGTCACCTGAACAGATGACATTTTGCCCCTCAGTGATCATATAAGAAGGCACTTTGATGGACCAAAATCAAGAGTTTTCATTAAAACACTCATTGATGAACTTTAATATTATGGAATACGATTCTTATATATTCAGTATTTATATTTGCATATAGGGCTTAATGATATGGTCCAAACCCCAAATCTGAACTGAAATCTACTGCCACATGGTAGGCTCTACATGGCTCTGGGAGTGAGCAGATCTCCCCTGGGGTTGCATTCAGATGTGGTAGGCATCCTGGCCTGTATGTAAAAGTCATATATCAACTTTAAGGGATTCAACTCAATGTATTTTTAACCCATGCAAGCCAAGGCTTGTGTCCCCGCTTGCGAAGGATGCATCCCTGCACTTGCCGCAAAGGCAGCTCTGTTGACCCTCGGACAAGACAACTGCTTTTACCTGCCTAGCCCTCGGTGTGATGAATCCTACCCTCAGAAGCCATCATTCAGCTTTGCACATTGTGAGGGGACCTATTCTTTTTTCCTAAATCCAGATTTCTTTTAGAATATCCCTAAAGTTTCTTGCTTTCAAAATCTGGCCCATTTCATTTTAGCCTTCCTCTCTACAGGTCACTAAGGCATAGCGCACAGGAGATTTATCTGACCATCCACCCTACCCAGCAAAGGAGACACATCCAAAGCATTCAGTGTGCCATAATGCTCACTTCAACACTTCCAGAAATAGTAATATTATACATTTATTCAGCATCTGCTTAAGGAAAGTGCATCTCTAATAACAACCAAAAGACAAAGGCAGTCAGATGTTAACACTTTTCTTTCCAACCTTTTGTTTCAAACTGCTCTAAGGAAGCTTTATAAACCATGCTGATGAATGGACGGTCCAGCACTGAAAAAAATGCAAGATAAGCTGTTTTATTTCTTCTTTCATGAGGAGAGAACAGCCTCCACTGAAGCAAGGAAATAGAAAATGAACCTCTGAGGCAGTCATGCAAAATTTCAGACAGAGCCTTACTCGTGTGATTCTGTTTAATCACCGTCCATTTCCTCTTCACTCTTCAACTAAATAATAAATATGGAGTGGCTTTTTTCATTACCATTTGAGCCAGAACCGGTCCTGGAGAAAATACAAAAATAAGAGGCGAGCCTTGAAATCAGTGGGTTTCACAGCTTTTAAATACAAGGCATCTGTGTAAATTTCTAATCCAATAATTAATAATCCAGCACCTTTTTATCTTAGGAACTCTCAGGAATAATTTCCACATCTGACTGTAGCACACATCATAAATCCACTCCAAATGATTTTTAAATTTGTCCTTTCCAATTCCGGTTTGAATTGACATTTTGTTCTAGTTGAAGTGGCATCCTCAGACGCCTTCTCCCCTGCAATTAGTTGAGATTAAGCAGTTGGAGAACCAGCACAGCAAAGATCAGAAATGTTCATAGTCACTGATGCTTTGATCATTCTGAACAGCAGAACAGCAGTAGGCTGTAGTTTGTGACTGTAAGTTGCATAAATAAATATATTTCTGAGACTGCTTTAAAATGATCCGTAGCAAGCTGTGCCAGCAAGTGGACTGCATTTTTTTATTGCTGGCAAGCAGCTTATGTGCTAGACTCTGTCCACGGCTTCAGTGCAAAACAAACAGAGCCTCATCTTTTTCTTTGTTCAATATTTATACCTTCCTGTGCTACTTAATAACACGCTAAAAACGAACTAAGTGCGTTCCAATTGTGGATCTGGATTTGTTTAATCATTGGCAATCTGAAAGTATTCAGAGCTTTGGGTTATTTGTATTTTATATAAATGCTACAGATCATCTTTTGGAGCATGTGTGCCAGCTATCCCAGCAATGTGAGCAGCCTGAGACAGGCAGTACAGCACAGGGTTTTAGTCACACCCTATCTGTTGAATTTAATAGCAGTTGAGCAGCTAAAACCCCTTATCAGTGCTGTGGAAGTGTATCCCAGGGTGAGTGTACGCTGGCCACAGCTGCCTGAATCCTATCAGCTAATGCCGTCTGCTTGGCTGCACCCTATGTAGAGAGCACATTACAGGGAGCAAAGTTTGACACGTGGGCTGAGTTAATATGAGCATTTGGAAACTAAGATGATCTGTGCACTTGCACACACTTCCTAAACACTTTAAAAAACTTTATTATTCAGTTTCTGGTACTTGCAGGCCAGGATTGAGATGCTATAATAAAAACAGACGTGGAGTACTTTGGCCTTTGTACTTCCTTCAGTCCTGAGGGAAACTGAGAAAATCAACTAGACAAAAAAAAAATAATCAAATAAGTAGACCCCTCAAACTCACAGAAATATTTTGAATCCTTCTCTCCCCAAGTTGTTGGTCTATGCTTTAAATTCACTGAGTGCTCAACAGTTGTTTGCAGGGCTGCTGCTTTTTCTTCCCCTGAACTGGCATCTTATCTCTGTCAGCACATTGTGGGATGCTTTGCCCCTCACTAGGTAATATTTACGTAGTGAATTCAAAGTCACATAAATGATGGGCTGCTCATCTTGTCATGCAGTCACTAAAATTCCCTAATAGTTACATGTCCCTTTGCATGTGTGCAAAATGTAGGCATATCAACATGGTGAACTGCCTGAAAAAGAGAATCATCTAGGAGACCAATGCACCTACAGGTGAGGGTCAGAGGGGGAGCTGAGAAAGTGAGAGGGATGTAGAGAGAGTTGGGAAAGGAGAAGAGAAAGGCATAGCAAGTGCAAATATTTTTGTAAAAAAAAGATGGAGAAAGAAACACTAAAAATTAATTTTGTCCCAAGGGATTTACAGCAGGTGGACTCCTGTGGTAGATCTTTATTGAAAGGATAGCATCTGTTTTTCATAAATAGGTTTTGAGCAGTACCTTTAAATGAATTTGTAGAAGAAGGAAGCATCATTATCTTCATTATACCTGTGGGAAAGCTTAGGAAAAGAGAACAGATTTGCTTGAAGTCAAACTTTCTACCAGCCAAAACAGCAATAGTCTCTTGAGTCACTCTTCACTGCTTCCCTGGCAGAGGTCTAGCTCTGCAGTGCCATCAGTTCTTGCTGTGTGAAGACTAAGGCAAAGTGGTTTTGCTGTACATTTCTCACTGTTGCTCAGCGAGATGTGTTTGCTAAGCAGAAGTCATCTTTTTCTTCTTTTGTTGTCCAAATTTCATGGTACCTTCCTCACAACTCTGTGGTTTCATAATAAAAAAATGCCACTCACTACTGCTTGAAGGTTTTAAAAAACGAGTTTCCCCACAGAGTCCCAACAAAAATATGGACCAGTTCCCAGATAGCTAATCCCATCCAAAGAGCATCCCCTGAATGATACTGCAGGAGGCATCCCAGACAAGAGGGATGTACAATGGATCAGCACACATGACCGTGAAAATGGTTTCCTGACAGTGTTGGCACAACCCAGCAATTTGAGGGAAGAGGGATCCGAGGCATTTGTGAGACTTTGGCATTTTTGCTTATTGATTTTTTTATTTGTCCACTGGTTCTTCCCATTTTCTCTTGGAACTGAAATTTGAGAAGCCACAATACTCCAAGTCTGGTGGTTACTGCAGTGTCTCAGTTTGTGAGGTGCTCTGTGATAGACGGGCACAAGGACCCCCCACATCCCCACTGGGACACAGCTGCTGATGGGGATGGTAGGGCAATAACCACTATTCCCCAAACTCAGCTCCTGTAGCAGCACAAACAAACCCTACAGTATTTGGAAATGTTTCAGATATGATGGAGCCTGGTTTTGGGTGGGCATCGCTTTTGGCTATGGCCAAATAATCCAATTGATATCTGGTCCAGCCCACTGCTGGCACACACATCCTTACCTTAAATTTTGAAAAAGCAGAAAGGAAGCGAAGAGGCAATGATCGGTGGGGGCTCAGCCGCCCGTCTGCTGGCAGGTCACAGCTGACTCTGCTCTTCTACATGTGTTCGCTGCCTCTGCTAATCCCAATGGGCTGAAGTGATTTATTTTTCCATTCCCTTCTTGTAAACCATCCATTGGCACCAGCCAAAGTCAATCAATTCCTTCCACCAGAGCTCGCAGCACAGACAACAGTCATACAAAGCAAAGATGGTAAAAAAATGACAGAGGGAGGGAGCGGGCAGCTGAGGAGCGTGTACAGAGCCAGCTGCTGACAGCCAGAGGTTTGATCAGCCCTGAAACCTGTGACACCCTTGTGTCACTCAGTGCCAGGAACACAGGAGCCCCGCAGCCTGCTGAGGGCTGAAGAGCATCACCTTCACAAGCAGAAGCCTTCTGGTCCAGCTGAGGGGCAGGCCATGGGAAAACACACAGGACAGTTGGAAATATGGGCGAAAGTCTCATGTCTGTAGAAGCAGCACTCCTTTTCCTTGAAAGCAAAGGCCATCATGTACTGTCTTTCATTATTTTCCTTTGGGCTAGAGGGCAACTGTGAAAGGTCTGCTTCACAGATAAGGTGTCCTCCAGTGAAACCCTCTGAGGGTAAGACTGAGCAGACCCAGAGGATTTCCTTGCTCTTCCTTGCTGTTCTTTTACAAACAAAATGCCCAGGGGTAAAATAGCAGTGTAAAGAGGGTAAGAGTGATTTTGATAATGAACTTCAGTTTTTCTCTTCTCATAAAAACGAAGGTGAAGTACTTTAGAAATGTACATTTTATCTTCCGCACTTACTGCATATCTGCAGGACTCAGTTAAGCTCATTGCAGTGCAGGACAAGTGCATTAGCTGCTCACCCTGTGCCACCACAAAGGCAGCTGCCTTGCACTCAAATATATCACTGAGGTGGTGGATGGCAGTTGCATAAAAGGTAGGAGGCTGCCTCGCTGTAGGGAGACTATAGAGGGAATTTAAGCAAGCAATGAATAACTATCAAGTTTTGATTTACTTTTGATCCAGAGTATAAAACTTCAACTTTTGAGAATTTTCAGTGAAATTTTGTGATTACAAATCAAAACCTCAGTTCTGAAATTATTCAGAAAATGCCACTGAATACCACACTAGAGTATTGGGCTGGACTGCATCATGCAGATGAGTCTTTGATGACACTCATTGAACCAAGGTTTTCCAGATATTCCCCTGACATATCTAAATCCTATAAGCATGGGTTAAAACCAAGAAATTATACTGCTTCTTTAAAAAAACAGAGCACCTCTGTTCTTTTTAAATATATAAGGGAATGGGAATGGGAACATGAGTTCAGCATGTTCTGTGTAAGAGTTTTGATTGATGCAAAACGAAACCATGCTAGGGAATACATACTTTTCTCCACTGTGCTGCTTTCTTAGGCAGTGATCTCATCTAATTTTGCATTCAACTTAAAGGACCTCCACAGGTGGTTCTACAAATACAAGCTATGGCAGCAACACAGCCTCTCAGGTTCTTTCTAAAAAAGTTTAATTATTGCCATTCTTGTGTTTATTTTGCCCAGTGAACAGCAGCAAGCACATAGTGAGAAAATATCGTGGGCACCTCCGAACAAAGATTGAGTCTGGAGAAGGAACCGTACCCGTCCGGTGTCATAATGCAGCTCAGACGTGGGACGGCGTGTTGCTGGGAGAGCAGCTCATCACCATGTCCTGTACAGACAAAATCGCCAGGTACCTGATGTGTATACAACACAAAACTCTTTGCATGTGGAAATGAATTTTGATGCCACAGAGGACTATGGCTACTGGTGGGGAATAACTAGCAGGTGCTGAAAAACCCTGTGGAAACAAAGACCTCCTTTGTATGCAAAAACAGACCATATAAATAGGACGGAATGTAAATAGGACATTTTCCCAAACTCTTCATGGGTCGTTAGTTGCTTTTTACAGTGTGACAAAAATACAAACTGTCTTTGCAGCATTTTTGCCAATAGAATTTCAGTGTGCAGATAAAATACATCCACTCTGCTCTTATTGGATCATTTACCTCAAAACTTGAAAACCAACCATCATGCAGCTAAACTTAGCTCGTTTGCACCCTGTTGGATAAAGTGCCCTAAAAGCTGCTAGGAATGTTTCTACTATTTTCAATGTCATTGCAGAACTCTCAAGTCACAGCCACCTCTGTGGCTTTCTGCTCTGTCCTGTAAATACGACATATATTTATGTAGGAGAGTTGCCGTATAATAAATATTTCATAATTATTCAATGGTGGCACATAAAATGTAAACATATTCACCGTTCTCAATTTAGGGCGTTAACTAATAGCAAATGATGGCTCTCACAAGCTGAAAACAAAGTGTGTGCATTTGGATGCATACTTATTACACTATAGCTATACATGCATGTATACTTATGCTCATAATTATATATATATATTATGTGCATTAGCTATAGATGTAGCTCTACATGTAAAATACGTTACATTATAGCTATAAAAATGTAAATGTTATGATCAAATCCTCTGCTGGAATATCACACCTAAGAATTCAGGTAAATTACATCAGCCAAGAATTTGGCCCAATTATTAAAGGCCAATATAAACATAATCTTTCAAAAAAGCATAAGGCTTTTGTTTAATGAAAATGCATAAATTCTGCTCTTAGCTTTAACCGGATGACCTACTGAAGTTAAATTAGTCTGTAGGCTTAGCAAAGCCTGCCATTTTGGCAGAAAAATGTATGACTGAACCAGCAAATGGAAATACTAACAGACTCACAAAATCCGCCCTCTGCTACGTGTAATCATCACAACTGTTGTGTTTGCATGAAGGATAAAGAGCAACTTCTGCTATAATGTTTTCATTTATTCATAAAGAGATAACAGAAAACCCAAACTGTTTTCAGTGATTCTCCTGCACTGTTTTCAGATGCAGTTGGGGTTGCCAAATTTAGACTCATATGGACTCAAAAACCTAAACAAATTTAAGTTTAAGAGCAGAAATCTTGCACTCTCTGTGGTTTTGAATGTCATTAGCCAGTGAATTAAATATCAGCTTTGCAAACAGTATTACATTTGCTATTGATAGTGATGTTGACTGTAATGCAGGGCCTCAGAAGTTGGGTTTTCTCCAAGCACATCTGCTAAGCACTTTTCAGTGAGTCCTTTCCTTGTTGCCACATATCTGAACGGCATTAAAGTCTGTGAAGAAAAAAAGAATGTACCACAAAGTTTTTCCAGGATAAAAAAATCTTGCAGCTCTCATCTTTGATATTATTATTGCAATATTGTATGAATTACTGCAATTTTTATTATTTATTTGCACTGTAACTCAAATGGGCATGGGATTTTCCTAGACCAAAAAGAAAAATCAGCAATCATTATTCTCTGCTTTGAACAGCAAATGTTTACTCCCACCAGTAAGGAACAGTTAAAAAAGAGGCTGAGAAAAGGGATGGAAAAAGCAACATTTGCAGGAATGGTGGTAATATTGTGGCACTACAAATGCTTCAGAAATTTGGACACTTCCAAGCACTGTGGACTTCTTGGTCAGCTTAAGAGCTCTGGTACAGGGAAAATGAGTAGAACAACTACTGAATTAGCAGATGAAAAGAAAAGATCAAGAAAGTATGGAGATTCAGAAACCGATAAAGGTTACACTGAAGAGGGAATGGTCATTCCTAATAAAGGGGAAGGATGGAGATGGGAAATGATCATAGAAGAGGTTATTTATGGGTCTGGTGCAGCCAGCTCCAGTAACTAGAAGTGATGGAAACCAGACAAGAGGGGCCTCAACAGGGATTTTGAGGAGAAAAATTCAAAGTTAATAAAGTAGAGAGCATGGAGTTTACTGTAAAAAAAAAAAAAAAAATACCCTTTCACAAGGGAAATCTAGAAAGGCAAATGGAGTCCAGAGAATAGTGGGGGCATCACCATGGCATGTACTACAGTGAAGGGTCTCAAAGTTTCTGGAGAGAGTGCCCAAGGCTATCAAGAGATGTTCACAACCCTGGCTACACTTGGAGGTCAAGCCTTTCCCTTCCTTTCTCTCTCACAGTCACATTGTGAGACCTGGTTAAAAAAAAATCTCTTGCATGGCAGAAAATAAGCGGTACCTCAGGGCTGGCCACTAGTGACAACATTGCTGGAGACTTTCAGCTGCTATAAATTTTATATAGAGCTTGGCAAAGAGTGGTGAGAAAAGGTTTGAATATGGCACATTCAATAAACTTTATCCCAAATTTCAGTTTACCACATTAAATACAATCTATGATCAATCTTTATCCTTATTATCCTGACCTGTAAGGGGGAGAAGTCAAAGGTTTCTTCACCTGACCCTTGTTTCAGCACATACAGGGCTGCTTTCTGCCTTTTTCACCTCTGGCAATAGAAAGTACAGGCAGGAAAGGAGTTCCATGGACAAGGAGATTGCTGTGTGAGGGCTCTTTCCCCACTCCTGCCCCCACTGAAGAGTTCGGTAACTGGTTTCTGGTGCCATGCTTCAGACTCCAAATGCTTTATCACGCAGACAGCTGACTCTTCAAATGTCTGCAGGATGCAGGAATCTGGTTACACATCATCTGGAGTTGTCTTGCAATGAGAAAAAAGATCTACAAAGCTGAAATTCATGTTGGTATAAGCAAGACTTGACAAAAATCTGGCTTGTATACTTTGGATTTTATTGCTTGTTAAAGTCCCTCAGGAGCACTGGGCTATTAGAGAATGTTTCCTCTTGAGAACCTAGCCAGTAAATGCTAAAATATACATCATTTTGCATTATTTGCAAAGGACTTTGCTATCAGAATATCAAAGACCCAAGAACGGAGAAAATTACTCAGAAAAGTGAATAAAACTCTATAAATCATGTATCTAAAAATTTATGTTCTTTCTTGCTCACAGGATAGCCATAACCAGAGAGTGGTTTAATCAGATTTATTTGTTATTCAAAGGCATTTAGCAATTTTTACTACTATCACCACAAATTTGAGAGAATTTGATGCTTGGTATGCATTATTTGGGCTCTGTGGCTTTGTTGAGATTGCAGGATAAACAGCCTGGTATCATACCTATTCCCTTACTGAATTAAAGCACAAACACTTCTGGCATGAATACTCATGTTATTTGGCTCAGGCAGGGAATTACGAGGTGGAATTCTGTGACTGCATTATAAAGGAGGTCAGAGTAGATCTTGGTGGTTCCTTCTGGCTTTAAAAACCTATGCATTTATATGTGCAAATTTAAAGTTTGGGCTCTGTGAATCCCCAGATAACCCACCCTAAGAGACTGTTAGGTTTTACACTCACCATTTCTGTGAGTCTCACAATGCAGCTGAAGTGAGTTCAGCCTCTCAGTGCCATGGATTTTAGGATTAAACCACGTTCTTTAGACCCATAGTTCATTAATTACAGTAACACCTAACACTTTGTCCTTCATTTTCCTCTGTAATGTACACTGCATACACTTGTGAAAAAGCAGCAACATCATGAGCCAAATAATTTTGAAAAAGATCAGCTGTTTGGGGAAAAATTTGTCTCGTAACATTTTCTTGATGCTAATCATAACCTATATGAAGACCTTTATGTCAACAGAGACTTCATAGCCCTAAGAGAATTTAGGCTTTTTGTGACAGCAAACCCATTCATACAATGTGTCAAATTAAACCTCTTTTCTTCTCCCTTTCTCACACTAAGGCTGGACACAGGAGCAGCTCATACCTTTGCTTATTAGAAGGTCCGTGCAAGGTTAATGCTGCTGGTGGTGGAAGTCTCTGCAGTTGCTGTTTGGGAGCAGACCAATGTTTGAAGGAAAATTGACATATGTACACACATACACACACAGGCATGCACACACACAAGCACACACATTTAGGTAAAAAAACAATGATATCTCTAGAGTTCAGCTCCCCTTTGAGGACCTAAGTGCAGTAACCAAACATTAGGAAGGTTCAGTACTAAATTCTGTCTTGGACCCCCAGAAATGTTCAGACCAGTGAGGACTGAGAGGTGCTCAGATTCCTACCAGCTGCAGCGCTGGGATTTGCAGCACCCCATTAGTGCCGTGGGGCCTCAGGGACACCGGCTCTCTGTTTTGTGTCCCCTTCAGTGACACGGTCTCCAGCTACACAAAGCCAGCCCAGTGCTGAGCCTCTCCTCTCCCCTGCACAACACTGCTGGCTTCCCACAGCACACAAAGTGTGTATGTGTATGCCAGATTTGCAGGTGATACTTCACACAATCAAATGCATGCATATATAAAACAAGAATTTCCAAATTTCTCTACTTCTTATTCCTACAGCAGAAGGAATATGAAAGACTGGACAAAATATGAAAGAACTATGCACTTCTCTTACTCAAGTCGATCCCCCCTCTGGATAGATTTGTAGGTAAAATTCAGAGACTGACACAGAGTACAGAAACTGCCTTCCCTTCCACACACTTAGTCCTCTGACTCATGGGAACACTGTCAGAGCTTCAAGCTAGTCTCTTTCCACCATAGCTCATCCTCTAGGCCCACCATGCCCCTGATTTGACAACACATACCTCCCTTCTGTATAAAGTTCCCTATTCTATGCTCTGAGCTCATCAAGTTTATGCATCTCATTAGCAGCACCTGGGTCCCTTCTTCTTCCATGAAGATAAACTGGAGACGTTACTTCTCTTAGCATCAGCCAATCCAAAATAGCAGGGTGTTCTCCCCCAGATAGCTGCACAGAAAGATTTAGTGATTGCCGTTCCCTGTGGTTTGGCAGAAAAGTGCAAGAGCATGTAGAGAAGGCCACCACACCGTCTCACAGCACGGCAGACCTATAGCATAAACAGGCATGCCCAGGTCCTATGTCAACAGATCACCTCTGCTACCATGCATGTGCAAATTATTATGAGGATCTTGATCCAAACATTCAAGACTAATGTTTATTTTAAAAAATAGTTCTTATCTGAGTGTTGCATTAGAGACAGAGTTCTGCAGTGCATTGCTCTTCCCCAAGACCCTCTTCCTTGATAGACCTTAGCAAGAGGACTTGGAGACCTTACACTGTGGCCAGGGCAGAGCATGTTCACTGGGTATCTAGCTGATAGACTCATAGAATCATAGAATCATTATGATTGGAAGACACCTCAAAGATCATCAAGTCCAACCTTCTACCCAACACCACCATGTCCACTAAACCCACTAAACCATGTCTCTAAGCACCACATCTAAACATTTTTTGAACATCTCCAGGGATGGTGACTCCACAACTTCCCTGGGCAACCTGTTCTAATGCCTAATGACTCTTACAGTGAAGAAGTTCTTCCTAATATCCAACCTGAACCTCCCCTGGGGCAACTTGAGACCATTTCGTCTTGTCCTATCACTAGTTACCGGGGAGAAGAGATCGACCCCCACCTGGTTACAACCTCCTTTCAGGTTGTTGTAGAGAGCGATCAGGTCTCCTCTCAGCCTCCTTTTCTCCAGACTAAACACCACCAGCTCCCTCAGCCGCTCCTCAAAAGACTTGTTCTCCAGACCCTTCACCAGCTTTGTTGCTCTTCTCTGGACACGCTCCAGCACCTCAATGTCCTTCTTGTAGTGAGGGACCCAAAACTGAACACAGTATTCAAGGTGTGGCCTCACCAGCGCAGAGTACAAAGGGATGATCACTGCCCTGGTCCTGCTGGTCACGCTATTTCTGATACAGGCCAGGATGCTGTTGGCCTTCTTGGCCGTCTGGGCACACTGCCGGCTCATGTACTTACTTCAGAGAGATGTCAAGCTTCTGTGCATCAAACGTGCATCTACACACACCAACAGTGTATAGACTGTATTGTAAATGCATGAGCTCTTGCACTTGTCCTCTTTCAGAAGTCCCCTTGCAGCGTGCAGGCTTGAGGAACATACTTTGCAGGGTGCAGGATTTGGAGGGAACAATCCTCACAAACACTGTCTTTATACAGCAAATAAAAGCCAGAATTCAGTGTTTATTTAGTAAGCTCTGGCCTTAAAATTGTTTTCTTACTATTGCTTCTCAAAAGGTCACCTTTAAAAGACTGTGTATTTTCTTGCCACCAGGTTAATGGTCGTACACTTCCTTGTAGTTCACAAAAACAGTGACATTAAGCCCAGAGGTTAAACAAGACCTTGAACATCTAAATTATACCTCACCTGTAAGATGACACAAACAGTAACAAAGGACCGCCAAACTTTGCATTACAGCATTGACAGTCTACTCATGTCCCATGGCTAAGGTTTGTGGATTATTTGGGTCCATGAACTAGAGAATAGGAAGGAATCTTTACTGAGAATATGTTCACAGTATTGCGAGGTAATGTAGTCTTAAGGCACAGTTTCAGGATTTAGCAGTGGGAGTCTGAAGTAGCATTTTACAAGACGAGTTCAGCACATTAAGCTGTATTTAAATGTAGCATATAAAAATGCAAGACTAAAAGTCAGTGTTAGAAATTGACATTCTTAGATCTATTTTAGTGTTAGCCTGTCGACCAGAGCCATTGTTAACAGAAGACTCAGCCTGACAAGGTAACTCATAAGAAAAGCTACTTCAAAAGGTACATATTAATGTAAATGAAAATCAATTAACACAGCTAGATCTTCAATTAGAGATGATTTGTGTACGTGATTTGTAATTCTCTCTCTTAACCCCTTTCTGTGTGACTGAGATTTCAATTTCAATCTTTCACCACAAGGTATGTTCCAGAAAACATATATAAACCACCTACTGCTAAAATACAGATCAAAAACTAATGCACTAGTTCCACTTTCCAAACCAATAATAGCTAAATGGTCATATAAATAGGAACACCACAGGTGTTCTGCTGAGCACAGGCCACCAGGAATAACAATTTATATTGTGTGAAGCATAGCTGGAAATATTGGTAACAGAAACTGTGGTACAGAAGGTTAACAACACACCAAGCGGGTAAGACTTAAAGCTGTTAACAATGACCAAAAAAAAAGTGTTTTTTGTAAAAAGCCTTAACAAAATAAGCTTTGAAATTCATCAGCAGTGCTTTTTAATGGGCAAGGTTTCCAAAGGTCCTGAGGAGACACTTCAGTCTCACCAAGCTTCAATGGCAGGTGGACACAGTTCCCTGAGATGTTTTGAAGCATCGTGCAAATTTCTCCACACCTCAGTTTCGAAGGTGTTCAAGGGCAGGAGCGTGTCAGCATTCAGCTTTGAGTAATGCTGTGTGCAAACTGATGCTGGAAATACTCAGTGAAGGGGCTCCAGGTGTCACATCACATCTCAGCAATGGCTGAGGAGCCACGTGCTGACCTAAGTGAGACTGCAGCCCTTTGCAGCCCCATGGGTTTGTCCCCAAGCCTCTTCCTCAGTATTTTTATCGTTCATATTTCAGTTGGTCCCGGGAGGGGCCATGGCCAACTTGCATGGTGAGATGATGCTACAGCATGTGGGTGTGGAGGTTGTGATGTGGTTATGACTTGGCGACACATTTCTCTGCACACCTCGCCAGTGGTCCTGGGCTGCTAGGAGCGTGGGGGCTCTGCAGGGGCTCAGCCCCGGCCCGCCCCATGTCCCGGGCTGAGGGAGCATGGCATCTGATTAAAGAAAGGCTGTTCTGGGATGCCTCCCAGCTCATCGCTGGCATTTCCATGATTGACAAACAGGCAAAAATGTATTTATTCAAGGATTATCTATATTGAAAACCGGACGCGGGATTTTGTCTTTGTAAACAGTGCAGTAATATCTGCTGTTTGAACAAAAGGAAGGGTATACTTTCCTTCCATTTAAAGCACCAAAAGCTCCTTTATTTAAGTGAAAAGGGGAGACATTTGGTTTTGTTGATCTTGCTGGCTGAAGATTTGGGGTTTTTAAATAAGATCTGTGACTAAGGGAGAAGTGGGCTGATTTTCACTTTATTGGAAGGGTTATTACGCCACACACAGCATACAAGTTATTAGAGAGATGTGTGCCCTTGAAAACAGCCCTTAAAATCTTGCACAATTAGGAAAATTCAGAATGATCCAGCATATTTCCTAATGGCAAGAAAAGTCACTTTGATATATTGAAGACCCAAAATGTAACACTGCATTGCTCTGAATAATAATTTTATTTTGAAAAGCCACATTTGAAGAGAGCACTTTGTTACAGATGGGAACACAGCTACTTTCATGGACCTAAATTAGACTACAGAGAAATAGCTCCTTCAAAAATGGACACCCTTATTGATAGTTTCATTGTTGCTCAGACAGATCTTCCCCTATCATCTACTGACATAGATGTTCAGGTATCAAAGGATCAAGTCAATACATTAGCCATGTGTGTTGGTCAAGGGATCAACAATGTACATGATGAAAGATACCTTCCCTCAAATATATGTCAGTTAAATCTATTGTTTATGCAAAACACTGAACTGGCTGTCCTCCAAGGTGTGTCTTTTTATCCACATAACAGAAGCAGAATGGGTAACCAAAAATTTCCCCTGTCAATGTGCTTTTACTGTGCTCTGAAGGACAAGAGCAGCACAGCAGTGCGAAAGTCTTGTTTTGGCCAGCTCAGCACAGGACCTTTCTTTTTCTAGGACTTGTGCTGACCTAGTGGGACTCATGTGGGTGCTTGGGGCTGCTTTCCAGAAAGAAACAACTGGCCAACAATTTGCTGAACCTGGGCTAGACTTGAAAGCAAAGTTCCTTCTCTGCTTTTTCATCCCTCTTCTCTGAATGGATGCTGCTAAAACACTGCTGTGTCGAACTGGGAAGTGCCCAGTGTGCAGGTGGCAGTGCCATCACCCTCCTCCCATTTCACCACCACCACCATGGTGGACACCAGCCTCAGCATTGCTCAAGAAGACCCAGCAAGCAGTCCCCACCGAATATTGCCTTCTCGATGTCAGCACCTTTTCTGATTTCTCTGTCCTTCCTACTGTTGGATGATGTCTGGTTCTGGGACAGTCTCTTTTTACACCACCTTCTACCCATCAAGGCTTGCTCTCATGCCTTATATTCTTTGTTATGTTTCTTCTCCCTTGTATTTTTGGTCTGGCCCCTCTGTCCAATTTGTCTTGTATTTACTTCTGCCTTGAAGTCAAAACTCAGCATGGCTGATACAGAAGTTTCATTGCCCCCTACACCTGCCTGGGATGAGAAAACAGGGCTATCCTGAGGAACAACTATCGCATCCAGAAGCCATAGACTCCAGGTCTGCCTCCAAATAACGCAGCAGGCTTCAGAAAATCATACTGCCTTTCTGCCTTGATTCCCCAGGGTGTATAAAAGTGGGGCTTTACCTCACAGTAGCATTGTGAGAATTAATTAATGTTTATGAAATGCTTTTAATACATAGAGGATGACCTGATCATGCTTATACTATGATTTCTAATAATGTAACTCCATTAACATCCGAATCCCTTTTTCCCTAGGATGAACATGTTCAGAATTAGGCAGAGAAATATCTCTAAAGAAAAGGCAGGTTCCTTGCAAAGAATTTAAATTAAATAATCATTATTACCTTGTAATTTATGATCTGAATACAATCCCCTATTTTGGTAAATAAAGCTTGGATGGTTTCTTGTGATGTGCATATTGCTAAAATTCAAATATTGTTGAACATATGTTGTTTTTCTGTTTAGCTGCTTTTTTTCTCTCCTTCAATCAAATATACAAGGTTTTTTTTAAGGAAATGTCAAATGTTAAAAAAACACTGATATCTTACAAATTTCCATCTGGACAAAGATATCACAGTCTAATATTTTTACTCACCTTAGAAGCTGGTCAGAGGCATAGTACTGTTAGCTGAACTCGACTCTATTTCTTAAGCTTGCATTATTAATTTTGCATCATGATAAGATATTTACTCAAAGAGGCAGCTAGTTCTTTCCTTTAAAAGTGATGTTATTTGCAGGAATGACCACACTTTTTTTTTTCCCTAAATGAAGTTATGCAAATCTGATCGACTAAAGTAAATGTTTCATAAAACCAATGACTGTTTAAATTGTGGGACTAAATTGTTTGTATATAAATATTACCTTTTATATTCCATTTGAGTTTTATGTAGATGAACACATTACTTTAATGACCTGCATTTACAGAGGGAGACGGAGAGAGACTGACTCTGAAATCCTCAGCAGCCAGATGGCTGCCTTTTCTTGCATGAGATTAAAAGATGTTTCTCATTCACAGCCCTGCTTCAGAGGCAAATTAATATAGCAAGCTAAATTGTTTGTGTTTTTGGAATAAAATTTAAAGAGAAATTTTTAAAGCAATTGGTGTCACAGGTTCCTAGAGCAGATTGCTCTCCAGGTACAGCATGCTGGTTTTAAACATTCAGTAATTAATGGAAAGTATTCCGTGTTAATTGACTGCTTCAGGAAAGGGAAATATAATGACTCCTTATTAATCATGAAAAGAGACATACAGCACAGAGGCACTGCAATAATTGCACTAACGGTTGAGAAATGTTAATTAATGAAAAGAACAATGATGTAAGAAATTAGCTACATAATGCTTGCTGCTGATGGAGATTGCGCTTTAAACACATTATTTAGCATGGCAGCCACTGGATGTTGCATTAAATTGCAGGCACCTCTTACCCTTTCCTTCAGTCAGCTACAAAGTTCCAAATGTTGCCAGTGTTTTGGTTTTTAATGAGCCAAAATACGCTCTCCAAAACTAAATTTTCTGAAGTGTTTTCAGTTTGAACTCCTGAACTCAAAACTATTCAAACAGATTGACAGTGTTTGACTTATATAAAGATATTATCCAAGTGTAAGAGAGCATGTTAGTGTTTGTGTGGTGTGGAACAACTTCTTGTAAGATGAGCTGAGCTAAATAGGTTTGCCAAGAAGATAACTGCCTCATGACTTTTTTCTCCTTTTTAATTTTTCCACTTTTTAACTGATTACCTGTCCTCTGAAGAATTTAGAGCAAGCATCCTGTCATATTTGTGCCTAGCTTGATGCAGAAATTCGTAGGCTATTAAAATGCAGAACAGTTCTGGCAACTAATCCAACATCAGAGTATGGAGTTTACAGTCAATAACAGATTGAAGGCCCCAAAGTTTCCACCTTCACTCTGTTGCACCTTTAAGACAGTAACAGGGTGAAACATATCCATGACTCTCAACACTTTAGAGCAGGTCAAACTATTGGTTAAAAAAAAATTGCCTAAAAGAGTAACTCTTTTTTTTTCTCTTCAGGAACAGGATTTGATTCTTATGGATGTCCTTATATCTGCATGATCATTTTTACATAGAAATTTCAGCCTGCGACGCTTTTGGAAATTATTGACAACAATTTTGTAGGAATTTTGGCCACCTAAGTCATGTGTTATTTTGGCTGTATAACTAGGGGATGGTACTAATGTATTACAAACAGTAAATAAAGGTAGAATAACAAAAGCTCTCATTTTAGCTCTACCATTACAAGTGTAAAATTATAGATGCAGAAAAAAATTAAAATTCTACCTAAGACATGCTAAATGAGCTTTCATCAAACACAAAATGCTTTTATAAAGAATACCTCTCAACAAGAGGCCTCTGTTTGCAATAACACAAGACAGAAATACATCCCCTAAGTCAGTGGCATCACAGCAATCTAAAACCATCGTAGAGGGGCAATCAGTCCACGCGTGTATAATAACCCAAAGATGCGGTGCTTCCTGCATCATAGGACAGGGACAGGAATGGTTTCATCCCTCATCCCTCCAACCTGTGTGCTGGCCTTTGCTGATTTTCCTAGGGCAGCTCTCTTGTGGCCATTCCTCCACCCAAGTGTTTTATTGCTCCTGAATTTCTTTTCCAGATGGAACATCCTTGGGCTCCAAGGTGCTCTCCTCAGCTCCTTCATCGAACCCATGTACTTGCACAGCATCATTGTGGGAAGCCTGTACCACACTGGTCACCTTTCCCGGGTAATGAGCCATAGAATAGAAGACATTGGTCAGCTGCCAGCTTCATACCGGCGCAATCAGCTGCTTCTCAGTGGTAAGCAAACACCTGCCTGAAAGACAAATGATCCCCCTCTCCCATCACTAATTGTACTGGTCACCAACAAGAAAGTTTACTTGTTTGTAAGTAAGTAAACCATTAGCTCATGCCTTCTTTTTTCCTGCAGAGTATGAATTTGTAGAATGAAGAAACTCATCCATTTAAATCCAGTTCCTTTTTTCATATGCAGTGACCACAAAAAGGATCAGTAGTGGATATAAGCTGACCAGGAAAACAAACACTGTACAAAGAATGCTCAAAGTGGAAAAAACCTGTATGAGTAAGAAAAAGATTTCTAAAAACCAGGGAGGAAGTTTTCAGCAAATTTTAGGCTTAACTCTCTCCCGTCCTGCTCTCCCTCGCCCAGCGAACACACAAATGTGTGGAGTCAGGAGAACCAGCCCTCGCATCTCTGGCACCGTGCATGCAGCCCCACCACCAGTGTCCCTCACTCGGAGCCCCTGCTCCTTCACCGCTTGCTAGCTGTCATGTTTGGAGCAAGTGGCTGTAAGAAAAGGGCTGTTTGTTCATGCAGGAGACCCTGCCTGCTTAGTAGACCTCAGAGAGGCATTGCTGCCGTCTAACAAGGCTGCAGCCTGTCGTGTGAGCATCTCTTTGATTTCCAGCTATCTTTTGGGCTACTCTCACTGTCACGACTTCTCCTTCCCAGTCCCTGTCCCTACTCCAGATCTCTGGTCATTTTCTCTCCATCTCCTTGACTCCCACTTCCCTAACCCCCAGCCAGGCAGCAGCTGACTGGCCTCATCCTAGCAAAATCCCACAAAGTCTTGAATGCCTGCAGATCCTTACAAGGCATTTGAGTGCTAAGGGCCACCAGTTCTGCATAGGATTAGACCCTTATTTTACTCTTTGATAATTGTTCTTCAGGAGAATTCCCTGAGACACCAATATACTGTCAGGGTTACAGAATTGGGAGATCAGGATCCTTTAGTGGAGTACACCATTGCCTTTCAAAGTCCTCTAGGTTCCTCAGTCAGGAGAGTGATGTTTTATCCCTTATTTATTTCATGTTCTTCTGTCCTTGTGACAAAATTAGTTTGGCTGAGGCAGAAGTGATAGTTTAGCCACTGGGGAAATTCTCAGGTTCTGTGTGGTTTAGTACATCTGGCAAGTGTAATGTGCATGTACGTGTTATGAGGTGAGTAGGTCAAAAGCCTTATCCTTATTTGAACAGCTTATCCCCATTTTTTAACTCTTCAATGCAGATAGCCAAAGCCTGTGCAATGCAAGTATGGAGGAAACTGTGCTCCACACCCCTCCTCCACCCTGTGTCCCCTCCTGTCCCTCCTGTCCTGGTCCAGCATGGGCAAGACTCAGCCCCCTCTTCCTTCCCACACCACATCATGGGAGGGAGGAAAGGACTCACAGCTGGTCAGGAAAACTTTCCCGATTTCCCGAACTTGGCTGTTACTTTGGCAACACAGTCCTGTCTGCCAGAATGTCATCTCCCACTGGTGAAGCTGATCTCATCCTGTGCCAGCCCTAACTCATTGTAAGTCCACCCATACGTTAAGATCAAAATTACACCCACTTTCACTGTCTGCAGGATGTCCAGGGAAACCCATTTGAACTGTTGAAGGACTGGAAACGCAATAAGGGATTTAATAAGAGATTTAACCACAGAACAGCTATTGCTTTTCTGGGTTGGTCTTGCAGAGTAAAAGTAATGGCTCATACTTGGCCCAGGTGTGTATTTACATCCAAGAGTCATTGCCAGAGTTTTCAAGGGAGTTAGAAATGCATCAGCAGGGCCTTTGTGTCACTTTAAATATTTGCATGTTTCATGGCTGGCTTCCTCCTTCCCAGAGACTTCTGTTTGGAAAAGCTTTTGCTTTGCTTTCAGTTGTGTTTGTGGGTTTTCTTCAGCCCAGGAGAAGCAGTGGGAGGAATCTGTCTCTCTCTGTCTACATTGTTTTTGTTTCTAAAGCCATTATTTGTAATCTTCCTTCCCCCACAAATCCCAGGGAGCCAATACTGCTTAAAACTTATATTGCTGAGGCTTATGCTGCATGCCTCTTACCTGGAAAACTGCCGGCAGCATATCCAGTGACTAAGGAGATGGGCACCTAGCAAAAGCCATGCCAAATGCATTAGAGACCAAACCTCAGCAATCTCAGCCAGGCAACTCCATCTCCCACACTCATCTCAGAGATCAGGCCAGCCAGATATTTCAAATTGCAGGAATCCTGCAATTATAAGGATGCCAATTATTTTGTCACTTGATCATAGCAATGCAAACATTTCAATGGAGAGGAGAGTCATGATGCGTGATGAGATATCCCAAGATAACTCCTTGGTCCCACAGAAAAATAATCAGTGAGGTTTTCCACTCACACCAATCCCAGCCAGTTGGAAATCCACTCATTTACTGGGATTACTCTTGGGTGTATTTTTTAGAAGAAAGCAAGCCCTGTGCCATTTTTAGTTACTGTTCTCTTAAGATTGAGGCCATTCTAAAGGGTATCCTGAAGAGGCATGAGGTTTCACTAGGAGATTGAGGACAATGAGAACAGATTTCAGTTCATATCCCACAATACTCAAGTTCATATTATTTGTATAAAGACTGTTCTTTTTCCTTCCAGTTTCTACAGTCTCCTATTGTACTCTTTGTTGTGTTGGTTTTAAGCAGGATGTTTTACATAAAGGAGAGAAAATGATCTAGATTATTTGGGTATTACCTTTCAAATAAAATAAGAACAATTATTTGTCAAAAGAAAAACATGAAAGAACTGTTAAAAAAAGATCAAAACAACAATCAGAGAATATATCTAGGCTCTATATTTGCATCTGTCATGAGTCTCATGTTTTTTTCTTTATAGTCTCTTCTCTTGGCATTCGGAAAATGATGTGAAAAAATCTTCTGTTTACCTAAATACATGTGCTTACATGTGATAGCTAGAAAAAGAAATCATGAAAGCCGAACCAGCACAGAGGGTTTTCCAGGCACCGGAGCAAGCTCCCGGCTCTCAGAGTAGTCCACTGACAGCAGAGGGAGGTCCCAGGCTGGGCAGGGGTGTAGAGTCCCCATCTGATGGGCACTCACAGCCTGCTCTGTCCTCCATGCAGCCTTTCCTTCTTTCCCTCTGGTCAGTGTTTTCACAACATTTTTATTTATTTAGTGGCCTGTGGCAACTTTGCACAGCAGGATGTTTGCTGTTGTGTTTTTTGGCATTCAAGTCATCTAAGCTTTTGGGTGCTATCTCGATGGAGAGTGGTGCATAGTGTCAAAGAGCTGATTTTGATCTGTTTGCCTCTTGTTCTATGTAGAGGTATTTGAATAGCACCAGAGAGCTATCTGATTTTCAAGCTCTCGGTTTATATCCTGTTGCCTAGGTGAACTGGAGTTTTAGATGCAGGCTGATCTGTTATCTTGGGGTGGGGAAAATTGAAAGAGGTATTAATACGACATGAATGTGTTTACAAATCCTGGGTGAGGTTATGACTTAGCTGTCATTTTCTTCTATACACAGTAGCAAGTTCAGTCCCAGTGACTGGGAGATAATTTCTGCAGTTCCAGTTTTGCCATCGATACAAAGCGGTTGTATCATATTATTTTTTCCCTTCAATGGCCGCCTTTCTCTCTCTATGCGTGCTCAGTTCCAGCTGGCCCTCGCAGGTCCCTCCCAGGGCAGAGGGGTCAGGAAGAGAGAGGGAGCATATCTCTCACTGACATTGCTTGCCATGCTCCAGGCAGGAGGCAGGAGCTGCCTACAGGGGCAGCGTCCCCGCCACAACTGACCCTGCACAGCCCTCTGCTTCTCCTGTGGTATCTCTGAGGGACTTACCCAGCTCAGCATCTTTAACACGGTGACGGATGCTGCATTCCCACCAGCTCCCAACTCCTCCTGTTGTGCCTGAGATCAGCAGATGGTCATGTTGTGCATCTGTTCCGAAAATTAGATACCTGAGCGAGAAGGGGCACTTTGGAAAGGAAGGGCTTTGATCTCCTCTTCTTTAATCTCCTCCTCTCTGAACAGCCTGTATCAGTACTTCTCCCTCTCTGCAAAACTTCTTTGAAACCCTTCAGCAGAAAATGCAAAGGACCTTTCTCTGTTGCCTTTCCACCCAGGAGCAATGAAAGCAGGTCCCATCAAGCTGTGCAAACCATGAGCTGTTGCTGGAGCTGCTGCTGGAGCTGCTGCAGGCAGGGGCTGAAGTGGGAGCTGCCATTTGGAAACAGAGATCCAGTCCTGGTGCTGGCCTGTGCCAGGGCATCAGTGCCAGGCACCTCCTGCCCACCAGCATGGTCCCCACCTGCCTGCTCCTCACAGTGGCTTTTGTTGTCCAGGTTTGCAGGCTAGTGACCCACACAGTAAATTAGTAGAGAGAGACTCAATGGCTGGATCCAGATGCATCATCTAATGCCCACGTTTTCCAAAATACTCAAACTGCTTCAGGTCACTCTATCTTTTCCAGCCTTGGAAGCTCCCAGTGTTGATTCTTTGCTCGCAAAAGCACTAATGAGCAGAGCAATTCAGAGCTCACTTGGCTACATTTATCCTGCACTGGAAAATAAACCAACCACTTTCTTTATTCCTCGTATTTCCCTGCAAAGACTAATCCTTCCCTGGTTTCAGGTATAAGAAACGAGAAAGCAACAGGAGTCACGGAAAGGTTGAACTACACTAAATAGTTAAGAAGAGACAGGAATTTACCTGGTTAAAAATAACTCTCTCACATACACACCCACGCTTGACCTTGCAGCCCTGATCTGCATTTGGAGCCAAGGGAGATCTCACCCATCTAGGTAGTGGACTCCAGTATGTGATTCAGATGTCCAAAATTGGCCAGGTGAATGACACAAAGGTCATGCAGTCACCCCAGGTGACTGAAAGCATCATCACTGTAGCTGTCTAAAATTAAATAAGATGCATTCCACTTAAAGATGTCCAAAATATTGCCATTAGGACACTAACTAGCTCTTGAAGAGATTGTTGCACCCATACAGGGTAGGAATCTTGCAGGCAGGCACAAGGTCAGGAGCAAGAACTTTCTGTTTAGGTCTGTGATGTCTACAAGGTCATTATTAACTTGGGACTAATAATCTCTCTGTGATGATAAAATGCATGTTTTCTATTTTCTTATCCCCCATTTATACCCCCTGTGATCTAGACTTCCCATAACAGCAAAGGCTCCAGCACTTAATAGCAGATAAATATGCTGGACCTTGGAAAGCTCACCTGGAGGAACTCATGGCAAAAGCACTTTGCTGCTTAGTTCCTTTTAAAAACCAGCTATCCCATTAAAGCCTTTCTGAAAGATTTCACTCAGCAACCATTACACTGTTGTCAATAGCACACGCTACAATCTAATGGCTTTCCTTAGGCTAACAAAAGGTTTGTCTGCAAGGTGGAAAAAGATCTATAGGAATCACTAAATTATGTCTCTCTAGGGTACTTGGCCTGGTAACATTTAACCAATGGTGACATGCACGTGCAGTGCACAACACCAGCGTGTTTCCCGAAGGATGTCTCATGTGCCACAATGACCCAACACGTGCTAGCAGCCTCTGACAATTTTGAGCACTGGATGTTACTGGTGTCCTTCTCTCCTGTCAGGGGTTAGCCACGCTGATGCTCGGCAGCCTGGAAAATCTCCCATCTTCAGTGTGAACTGGATTGTGGGGAACACCGACCTGGAGGTTATCAATGCCATGACGGGGAAGAGGAACTGCGGGAGTCCCTCACGGCTCTGCAAACACATGTTCTTCACTCGGTGGGCAAAGCTTCATGGCAAGGTGGGTCTGATGCAGTGCTGCCAGCCCTAGGTGGGCTAGTCCTTACCACAGAGTCAACCCTGTTTAGCAATGTCATGATGAAGCTGCAGCCTCCGCAGGTGTCCTGCATCCCTCCTGGTAGGGCCTGGGAGAGGACCAGGAGCTGAGAGCCTGCAGGGTCAGCAATGGGAGAGGAGAGTCCAGAGAAAGCCAAGGGCAGAAAACCAGGTGAGTTTGGAGGGGAGATGAGTATTCTGGCTGTCCTTGGTGATGGAGCCATGCTCAGATGAGCAGTCAAAACATAGGAGAGTGTTAAGTGTCCATACAAGCACAACTGGGTAATTTTTTATGCATCTCACCCCAAGCATCCCTTTGATTCTAAAGGGGAGTATTCAACTCACTAAGTTTTAGAGGTCTGAGGGAAGTATTTCTCATCACCTTGCAGGCATCTACCTCACTTCCTTATTCCACAGGGGTTTAAACTCCCAACCTAAACCACTCCCAATCTCACCCAAGTTAGCTGACTAAAGCAGGTGCTATGGATTGCCCATTCCCCTTCTCTTCTCCACTCTCCCAGATGTGCTGATTAATCCATACAATGATAGGCTGCTCCTCTCAAGGTGAGTGGCCAGGTGCTGAAGGCTCTCTGATTTCATTATACTCAGCAGCAGTACAATTTAATGGCATTAAAACTACAGGTTGTACTTAATTAAAATGGCCATCACCCCTTGACATCCCTGCTTTCTCTAGGGAAGATAGCCATGAACTCTCCTTATTTGAAATGGCACTGAAGTCAACCTGCCCTCACACTTCAGTTCCTTCCCACAGGAGACAACGTCAGGACAAATGGATGGCCAAAAACTACAGGGTGGAGCCTAGGGATGTAGGACATGTAAGAAGAAGCTTGATGTGGAATAAAGAACTTTTCCCCTCATTATTCCTGGTTCTGGAGTCACCATTTGTCCTCTTGCCTGACCCTTCAAGGAAGTGCTAGGGGAGAGAAGGACATAGATAACAAGGTGGTTAGCCAGACCTCACCACTTCCAGGAGAAGCAGCAGGGAAAACGCAAGCTGTTTCTTCATCCCACCTACTTACACTGCTAGAATCTTAATTTGCTGTAAGAAAGCTTGTTGAGAATTGTCCTGGAGTGCATGTAGAGTGGGAGAAGACAAGAACAAGAAAAAAGTATTTTATTAAGTGCCAAAACCCTTTTCCTATTGGGAAATGAGTGGAAAAGAACAAGGCAAAGTGATGGCAGGGAAGTCTGGAGCCACTTCCAGCAACGAAGTCACTCGGGAAGGCAATGGACAGGCAGGTGGGGAGGTATGAGGACAAGCATGGCAGCATCACCCTCCCTTGCTGGCTGGACCGATACACCCCCGGCCAGCGCAGCCCCATGGCGTGCTGGCACCATGAAGACCATATCAGCTCATTTCAGGCTGTGTGTTCACCTTTTCCTTTAATCTGTCTTTCAGCATCTCTCCTTTTAAGAGAGAAGGAAGAGAGTGTTGTTTGCTCACCAGGCTGTGCTTTGAGGGTGCATTTTCTTACAGTATGCTATTTCGCTGGCTTGTAAGCATTGGACTTTCACCCCTCTGCTTGCTCTAAGGCATTTTCAGTTTCTTTCATATAATGTCAGAGCCTCACTGTTGGTTCGGCACTGTTAAGATTTGGACAGGTCAGAGGAGGTTGTTTATTTAGTCCTTCTGCAAAGTGAAGTCCTTCTGCAAAGTCCTTCTGCTCACTGCCGCGTGTGTGCTCCCGGTGATGAGGGGCGGTGGACATGTGGCGTTGGCTCCCGAGGCAGCTCCCGGCAGGCAGCTCTGGGGATCCCAGCAGAGCACTCAGTTTTCCAGCACCAGCACGAACCCTGATGCCTGATTTCTGCTCTGTGTTGGGCAGGTTTCACAGTATTTCCAACAATAAGATTGAAGAAGGAAAAGGGGGGAGTGTGGGATTCTTGTGCCTCTTGGCATTACTTGGAAGCACTGAGCTGCTCTGCTTCCCAGGCTAAACTGAGCGCATTCTTTAAAGATCCCCAGAAAGGATTTTTCCCTTTTTTGTCACTAAAAATCATCTTAACTGAAAAGTAAGGTTTTGCCTTTGTAAAACACACCAAGATTTGCTACTGCCTATGCCCACTCCAAGGCAAAGTTGTTTACCCTGTTCCTCTCCGCGATGGCTCAAACCCATGCCACAGGCATTTATTGCTTCCCTGGTTTTTTGTTGTTAAACCAAAAGCAAGCACACAAAGCACAGTGATTGTTGCTTATGAAATGTAGACAGGAAGATTATACAGCTACTGAGGCCTCCTGTTTCTTTTGGCTCATCGGTTGATTTTTTTATTTTTCTTTTATTTTTTTCCCCTTCCCTGATTTTTGTTCTACAGCTGAGCACACGAATACCAAGCCATGGAGACATGCCGTCAGTGTACAGCGAGGCAAAACTGGTGGCTCAGACATACCAGTCTGTCAAGCAGCAGCTGTTTAAAGCATTTCAGAAAGCCGGTCTGGGCACCTGGGTGAAGAAACCCCCAGAGCAAGATCAGTTCCTACTAACTGTATAAATCACTTGACACCTTTGCTACATGACTGGATCAAATCAGCTGGAGAGAAGGCTAGGCAGGATGCGTGAGCTGAGAGAATTGAAGCAGTTTGAGATTTAATAGCAACCTCCATGGGAATATTTGCTTTTAATTCTGTATTGGAATTACGTAAATAGAAATGTGCTGATGCACTGAACTCAACTTTAGAAAACTGCTTTTATCCCAGGAATATACCTGCCCAAATTGTAATGCCACCCCCACAAACATTTTGCTTTTCATTGTTTATTGCTGTTGGCTATTACTGATTTGAGGTGTTAGCGGGACACCTGTCTGATCCAAAATAGGCTTTGTTTTCCCTCACACAATCAGTGCAAGAGTCATCACTGAATAATGGAAAATAGTGAGCAAAGATGGAAGTACCCCAGGCACATGGTGTGACAGCAGGTCTCAGAGCATCCATAATAATCCACAAAAAAGGTGTCTAACCTCTATGCAAAAATCATCCTGTTAGCTGCCTAAATCTGTGAGAAAGAATTTGAGCCTCAAAGATATGCAGCATTTTCAAGCTCTGTTTTCCACTGCTGGCTCTAAGCACAAACCTGGGCGTCGGGATTCCTTTGGTTTTTACACTTATTCCCTCTGACGCCTTGGACAAACCACTTCCCACCAAATCTTCAAATCTGGCCACAAGTTTTGCACACTGCAAATTTTAATTATGCAGGCCCAGTTGATCACACATGCCCTCTAGACACCAGCTGGGATGCAGGTGCTTGTCAAGAGGGTGATTCAACCCTGCGTTGCCTGTGGGGGTGCACAGCTCTGCAGGGGCTGCCAGCGAAGACCAATGTGACGATGCTCCTAGCTCTGGAGCTTCAGGTAGCTGCCTAAAATCAGGCAGGCTGGAACCAGGACCCAGAGCCTCAGATTTCCAAGCTTCTGATGACCCACAGCTCTAATTAAGCGGGTGTGAGCTCAGGATGCTCCACACATCCGAAAAAACACCAGGTTGGGTAGCCACAACTAAGACATCCCAAACAAGAGAGCACATTTGACACTTGGGTCTTTCCTGCCTCGGCTTCTCCACCTGTCAAATGGGGATAATAATACTTACCCACTTCACATCTAAGGAACTTGGCAGGATCAAAGTGCTGTGGTCATATGCAGCAGTGTAAGCCAGATTCTGTCACTGTTACTTGCAGTGAGTTTCACCTCCCCACATAGTCCAATTGATGTAAGTGCAGCAGATGCAACTACTGGCTTGGGTAAGGTCTTACTCAATGTAAGAGTTTTCAGATTCTAGCTCTGTGTAAATGCCAAGTATTGCTGTTATTCATGTTCATCTGCAGCCTGAAAAGCAGGTGGGGTTTTTCAGTTAGGAGACGAGTAGCACCCATCAGTTAAATATTTTCTTCGTAAATGTGGCTGGGTGTGGTATAATCTCATCTTTGAACCATCTCAAAGTTCATCAGAATGCAGAAGACACAGTCATGGGAGAACTGATCTTTGATAGTCCCACTGCAGAACCAACTTTCAAACGCCCTGTACATTTCTTTCAGTTTTTGGATTTTTAAATAACAGGATTTGCGGGTATATAACTACTGTTTTCTTTTTATTCCTGTGATTCTCTTTAAATCTGTATATAACACGCTGCTACTGATTTGTGATAATTGTCTTGGTATTTTCTCAGAACTGTCAAGCTGAGTTATTTTTCAAACAACACAAGGCTCATATTTTTCCATGTAATTTCCTTTACACGGGAAACTCTTCCTATCAATAAAGATAGATGCTCTTTGTATAGGGTTTATCATGTTTGGAGAGCCATATACAGTAAATACATTGTTTATTGATGCCCACAATAGAATAGGTACAGTATTTTGATGAGATTTTATTTTTAGATTATAAACTACAAGATGTATCTATAGTGTCTTGTATAAAAACAATTGTGATAAACTAGAATTTTTAAATTAGATAAAACAAAGCTCTCCCCTTCCAGAAACCTTTTCAGCAAAGTAACACATTCCATATTAACTACCAAAAATATTTAACAAAAAGTAGGGTAGAAATAGTTTAAAAAAAAAAAAAAAAAAAACACACAACAAAAACAAACAAAAGCCTGAGATGTTTCAATAATGGAAACATTTTGTGATAACCACTTTGTCAGTACTTTGACCACTTTGTCAGCTCTTCTGGTTAATATTCAGAATATTTTTGGCACCTTCTGGAGCTTCATGGTACCTCCACACGGTCCCGTCCTCTAACAAACACAGCTGTCACTGGTGCAGACCTCCAGTGTGATCTGGGCAGCAAAGGTGCCCAGAGGGGCAGTGGGAGGGCAGGGGCTCAGGGCCATGACTGGAGGTGACACTGGCAGCGGTGGTCCCAGGGGCTCCGCCTGCTCCCACTGAGGGAGAGAAACCACAGGGCAACTAGATGAGAGCAAGGTTTCTCATGTGGAGATCCACAAGGCAGGAGGAAGCAATGTCTTCTACTTTTCCTTTCCAAGTTAGTCTTTATCTAGCATACAAGAGACCTCGACGGCTTCTCCTTACATCTGCCTGCCCTCATCTATCCTCCTCCAGCCCTGGCATGACATCAGCTTAACTAATGCATATAGCTCCACAGGCTGGTGTTGCAGCTACTGTGACAACAAAACACCGTGCCTGGTTATTTTTAAGGACAAAAAGAAAAATGTGGTGGGATTGAATTATCCTTTGTTGCAAGAAATATATAAATGCAATCCTGGATTCAGCTGCCAGAACGAATTTAGTAGTAGGGACCAAACAGAGTCCCCACTGCAAGTGGGCATCAGCTGATCTCATTGAAGGCGATGGAATTGCACCTGCTTGCACTAGGGTTGAATATGACCTTAAATGTCTACTTCTTCTCATTATGTGCAGCGGTAGAGTGTGATGGGACCACATCCCAGAAGCACACGTGACCTACACGCAGCATTTCCTGAAGCAAAGGAGAAATTGCTCAGTAGTAATTCTTTAGTGAAGATTCTGTACATAACACGCATGAGTGAATGGCAATACTGTACTAATGGATGTACATTTGTAATATTTGTAAAAAAAAAGAAACAAAAAAGACAACAAAAGAAAACAAATCTGAATTTACATATGTGAATTTGCTGCTAAGTTCTGTAAATTGCACTTCAGTGATACCTGATAAGTGAATGTTTCTGTTAAGTGAATAAAATGCCAAGTAAAATTGTTCTTTCATTGTTTGTTGACCGTTTTTCACTGTGGCTTAGCAATCACTTTGAATGTGCTCTAAAATGCTAGTACGTATTTTTACACACACCTACTGTAGATCTAAAGACAACATGTTCTTACTCAGTTTGGATTTGGTGCATTGTAGGAATCACATATTTATATTGAAAGAGAGATATGCCCACTCATGTAGAAGAAGCCATACAGGGACAGTGTCTTATCCTGGAAGAAGAGTGAACAGGGTCCATTTCCAATTTGATCCCTCCAGGTTACTCTCAAAGATCTTTCTTAATAAAAATAAAATACGTTTTTGCAAACTCACACTGCATGGGATTTGCTGTATAAAGCTACTTAAGAAAACTAAAGAGATGAACAAAAGGTCAGTACGTCTCTGCAGCTTTCTTCTTCATTGGTGGAGTGGCCTTCGTTTATTCTTACTTTAAATTATTAGTATTCAGCTACAGCAGACTAAAGTCACACTGGGCCCAAATGACACCATCCACACAAAGGTTTAACATGCATTATTGTATGAGCATCACCTGTTGCCTTCAGATGATTTTCCTCAGCCAGTCCTCATAGAGAACACTGGTGTCACCAAAGCTTCCAAAGCCTTTCAGAAGCATCCACTGTTGAAGTATAAATACACTAACAGTGAAAATTGTCTAGAAAGAGATTTCCCTGGACAACTCCTTGTGAAGATTTGGTTCTAAGATGAAATTGAGCCTGACAGCTCACAGAGAGCCTCACCAGCTCGCTGGCCTCACAGCTCTTTGCTTGCTTGTGTTGAAGAAGTCAGTGCCAGACCCACACAGACCATCCCACAGGTTTCATTCCCCAGCATAGCAGGGCAGGGGCTATGCATAGCTTTATTTACAAGCTAAGACTTTGCTGTAGTTGCATTTCCTTAGCTTGGATCTATGTCATTAGGTATTTGGGTGGGACAAGGAGGAGGTGGGGGGGGGAGAAGAAGGCATTTGCAATGTGAAGTTGTCTGTGTGGAAAAAAAGTCACTGTGAGCTGACCCAATTCTGCCTCCCACGGTTGATTTTTGCCTTGGCTAATAAAAGCAACAGAGTCTCAGTATTTGTAAATCTCGAAGTGTATTTGCACACATAAATTTTACTGCTTTAACTGGATACAGGTAAAGCAAACCCCGTAGTCCCACCCTCGCCACACTCTCAGTCACAGCATTACTTCTCTACCAGTAAAAATGGTGATGGCAGTGAAACGCTGTCCTAAACAGAAAGCAGAGAAGTTACACCAGCAGAACGGCAGTTTGTGCCGCTATCCACCCTCCAGGTGATGAGCTTATCATTATTTTGGTATTAAAAAGTGTAAACGCCCAAAATCTTAACTTGGCGAAAGCCGTGCATAGCATCACAGAGGGGCTCTGGAGACCAGCCCCGGTACTGATGCAGGGAACAAGCACAGCTTTGGCCATGAAGGGCAAAGGGTGGAGGTGAGGAGGTCCCTACGGGGGCTTCCCAGCAGCCTGGCAGCCCCTCAGCCCACTCCTGGGCAGTTTGGCCACGGCTGAGTTCACAGCAGGAGGCTCCCAGCCTGTTTTCTCCTCCAAAAGTAGCTGCTACTGCCCAACCATGGCAGAAACCGTGACACGATTTGGCTGCCAAAAACAACTACAAAGCAGTCATTAGGGTAAATTGTATGGATGGATTCTGTGTTTAATCTCATTAAGTTTAAAGGCTAAATACCAGAACTGCGTTTAAAACTTTACAAGCGTACACCCCAGCATCGTCAGGCACAGTTATTTCTTTTCCAAGTGTATATTGGAAAAACAACAGCATAAAACATGAACAAGCTGATATATCGACTAATAGAGGGCTTCAGAGAAGTGCCTGTTTCTCAAATAAAATAAATAAATCCCTCTATTCCAGTTAAACCTTGATAGCCATGCTTGTGTGTTGAAGAATGAAATAGCAATTTAAGAGCTTTTTAAGCCTTTTGATTCACTACTGTTGTGCCTACTTTCCAGCCCTAAGACCTGATTACTTTGGCTGGTTTCAGCTTGATCCTGTGGATACACCAGTTTAGCTGGAAATCTGGGTGAAGTCAGAGAAAATCTGAGACTTTTTAAGGGTAGTGACAGTCTGTTTGGATGCAAAAAAAAAAAAATCAAACCCAAAACAACACAAAGACATACAAGCACATGCACACACATAGACACATGTGTGATTTCTTAGAACTTGAAGGCTTCCTGAATAAATAATGTGGCCTTGAAGAAAGGGGATTAATAATCTTTACCTTTTCAGCAATGAAATAGTTCTGCTCAAATGCTTCATTCAATCTGGCTTTCCTCGTAATTAAATCCTCTATTAGAGAAGTTTATGTTCTATTTTATCAACTTCCTTTGCAATACAGAATTACTTCCACTAGACCATTAAAGTCTTGTTCTGCTGTGGAGAGGAAAAGGTCCCATTCATTCTCCTCTGGCCCTGAACAGATGCCTTTACAGCCTATAGTGCCCTGAAACGATCCAAGCCAAGAGGAGACAGCTCCTTGCTTAACACCTAACGCTACCAAAACAACCTCCCCCAAAGGAAAATAAAGATATGAAGAATGGTACATACTGTTTGGTCTGACCAGTCCCTCTGATGGACTAACTGGTGCCTACCCCTCCTTCTCTTGTGACCCCAAAGCCATGCTTAGGCATTAGCACAGGCTGTATTTGACGTAGCATGAAGGAGGTGGTTTAGCTGCAGTACTTTTCCCTCCAAGCACCATCAGCCTAACTACACCCGGCTTTGCCTTCCACAGCACACTCTTTGCTACAGATTGCTTTTATTTCATTTGATTTTAACAAGTAAATTAAGTTGTTTATTCATTTAAGAGTGTTAACTGTTAAATATATAACAGGACACATATTTACTGTGGATTCTACAGTAAATCGTTTTTTCTGAAGCAAATTGCTTGTTCACATCCTTGTCTCAGTGGTAAAAGAAAGCATTTTCAGGAGTAACAACAGGTGCCAGCATCCCCTTGACAACCCAGGCTCCTAAAATCCTGACCATCACACAGAACAATGGGACTTGAAATCCTAAATCTCAGGTTTCAGTAGGAAGTGAGGTGATATTCGAAAGGCACTTGTTAACCTATCTCCCATTGTCAACACCCCACATTGTTGGGTACCAAACCCCTGCTCAGCCTCTGGCATTAAATGACCTCTAGAGCCTACACCTCTTCTTCTGGGCATGCCTTGTCTTGGCTGCCTGGTGTGTGGCCTGGTGCTGATCCCCACCATGCTTTGACCTGTCCAGATTCATGAACTACACCTACACATTCTACTTGTGGTCCTCTCAAAGCCTCTACAAAACCGCATCCCAGCAAAACAGGAGGGTCCTTTTCCATTGAGTAACTCAACTGATAAACCTCTCAGGCTGCTGTCTAAAGGGACAGGCAGGTATCATGATCACCAGAGAGTCAGGCATTCAAGAAGAAAGGTATGGAGAGGATGTGTCTCACATTTACATCATTTTACAATATACAGAAGCAGCTAAATTATTTGTTATTATAATTTAATAACCTTTTGGCATGAGAAAGAATGAAAAAGACTTGATAACATAGCTGGTTTGGGGATACTTACCTGAGAAAGGAGCAGATCTGAGTACTTGTCTGTTTTACCATCTGAAGTGAGGAAGAGATGAACAGGTGAAGACCTCTAGATGGAGGAGCTCCTGCCCTCCGTTCAAGGACCATCTTCACCTTAACCACTTCATCCACCCAGAGGACAGCTGTTTAGTTTAAATCCATTTTCTAAGCTTCCTGGATTAAAAAAAAAAGGTGGCTCCATAAGGTGATTCAAGCCACTTAATGCAGTGTCTAAGAGGCGTGGAGAACTCTCCCTCTCAAGGGTCTGGCCTCTCCCCACCGACGGGAGAGTGAATCTGGACTCCTGCATTCAGAGGACGGCGCATGGGGAGGCGACTCCCAGCCAACGAGTCTGCAAGCCACAGGACTTTCTGTTTCTCCATTTTAAAAACCAGTAACTATTCCTTGTCACAGGGAGCTGGCTTTTGAGTATTAATTCTATCAGAGGCTGCAAGAAAAGAATACAGTACATACCTATATGAAACAGATCAATCTGCTTTTAAAGTTAAGTGTGGACATTTTCAAATTCTGGAAAGAAGGCATTCCAGTCACAACTTTTGATGGCTGACTAAATTAACATATGCTGTACATATTTAGAAGGTTGGTGAGGGATTTTATTCTTAACAGAACTTTGCTGCCATTGAAATCATTGAAAGGGTCATTACTGGCAGCATGCAACAGGGTTAGGTTGATGCCAAATTCACGTTTCAACTTGAGAACTAATTCCATATGAACCTTTTTTTTGTGCCAAAACTTGGTTCCTAGCCCTGACATATCTGTAATCACTGGAAAACCAACACCATCCATCACTGCCCTCTGAGACTTTGCATTAGAATTTCCTTGTCGTTGCTCAGCGTTTCCCAGATCTATTTTTTTCCTGTCTGACCCAGTAACTCTTTGACCCTGTGAAAATACATTTGAAGAATCTTTCTCATTATTTGAAAAATCTGCTGTACAAGTTCAGCTCTGTTTTCTGTGTGTGGCTTTCCTAAAATATTCTTTTATCTTCTTGTTTGGTTACTTAAGGGGAGAGGCAGAGATGAGAAGTAGCTAAGTTGTACATCTGTCTTATTGCCTACCGGTCTCTTTTGAAGAACTGTGGTAAAAGTGAAGACTGAGTCATTCTGAAATTAACCCCTTTTTCACTCAAGGGGTAATGAGGAGATCACTCTATCCCAAAAGTGTTAGTGAAATGTACAAAAAAAAAACTTTTGGTTGACTACACTGTGGGATTGTCCAACTAAGGTAAAACTCTGTCACCTTAATGCAAATCTATTGACTTCAAAGGACTCAGACTAGTGTAACTGAGCAGAATTCAGTTTATGAAGGGAATAGGGGGGTTAAGGTCGCATGAAAAAGGTACATGAAAACACTTCATCATTCCCTCTCCTTGCACTTTCACGGTGCAACTCAATGATTTGCACCACTGAGCACCGAAGCAGCCTGCTAGTGTCTCTGGACAAGGCTGGCTGAAGATTACGCTGTGAAATGACATTAAACTGGTGAAGCATTTTAGTGCTTATGGGATTGGCCAGCAAGTGCCATACTTTACTCCAGCTGCTAATTTCTCTCCTCCTTTGTCATCCTTCCTCCAGTTTTCATGGGGGAAAAGCTCTACTCAGCCATTGCAGGTGAGATTAGAGAGACCTTCATGGGAAGATGGAAAGGACAATTTACTGTGGGCCCCCACATATCACAGCAGTTCAGTACTTTTGGCCCAGGATCAGGTCCATAATGTCATTTTAAGTTTCCATAAACATGGTCAGTTTCTGCTGCTGTGTCTGTCTCCTTGCCAATTCTTACTACAAATTTCCCTGACAGAAAGCTACACAATCATGTCCCAAACCAACTGTTTTCAGTGTCATAGTGCCACTGAGGTCAGTCACTTTTGGGTTGCCCTGCCAGCACTGCTGAGTACCGGCTGCTAATACAGATAAATGTAAAACAACACATGGAGAAACAGTAAACCAAACTAAAAATATATCTTAAATGAAGTAACTCTCTCCATCTTTTACAGGGAGATTTGCAATAGTTTCTGACTTCACTGTTATTATTATTATTATGACTATTATATTATTCCTGGCTGAATAATTTGACAGTCTTTCCACCCTCTAACCTCTATTTTTTTACTGCTAGAGGGGTCCTAAGCCACATAGGGCCAAGTTGCTGCAGAGATGCTGGGTGTGGAAATTACCTGGGTTATCCCATGCTTCTTGTCTTGTGCCTGCAGCGGCTGGAGAGCTGCGTGTGGTCCTTTCCCCTCCCCCAGCCCTGGGTGTCTGCTCCCCCCACCTGCAACAGGGCTGTAGGAGCCTCCGTCAGAGGTGATTAATGTCTTATTGCCACCAATGATAAGATAGATCATGCTTATGAGTCATACTGGCCTTTAGTATCTGCCAGCCAGAGAAAAGCAAACTGCATTAATTTATATTCATTAAAATAAATTAACAGACTAGAGCCCTTCAGTCCTTCGCATCCTTCTCCCCGAGCACTGGCAGCAGCAGCCTGCACTGGGGGAATGGCAGGAGGTGCCCAGGAAAAGCGAGCAAAGAAACCAGCCACCTCTTGCTCAGTGGGGCTGGCCTTTGGTTTGCTTTCCAAAAAAAAAAAACCCTCAGTGTACCCAAGGAGCTGCTGCAGCCCATGGGCTGGTAGCTTTGACATATATATATGTTTGTGTGTGTGTGTGTACACACATTTTTATATATATTTGCTTAAGGACTCCATCCTACATGCTGAACCAGGACATTGGTGCTTAATGACCTGTCAACTGGCCAGTGTCTCCCCTACCAAAAAAAGGGGGGTATGGGGCTGTATGTTCTGCTGTTTAAGTCGTAGTTTTACTCACATTTAATCCAGGACTGCTTCTGAAAAAAACCATTGCTCCCTGTGTCATTCCCTGTCATGTGCCTGGTGCTGGAGTCCAGGCAGGTGTCCCAGTGATGCAGAGCAGGAAAGCTGATCCTGCTGCAAACCTGGTAACCTTTCTTTCTCTTTTTTAGCCTGAGATACTATTTCAGAGTAGGTCCAAGTGCTCGATCTGGTTCACCACAGCACCACACATGTACCTGTGCCAACACGGTGCAGGGGGCAATAAGGAAGGCAGGTGAAGGGACCACTCTGCACCATGACAGTGATGGTGATGCTGCAAATGCAGGTCCCTTACACCCTTACATCTATAATCAGACCATGACCCCTCACCTCCCCGTGAAAACATATAACTGAAAAGAGCTTACAAATAACACTGGAAAAACATGTGTTCACTTGTGCAATCTTTGTATTTGTTAGAGCTCCCCACTGGAGAAACTGCTGTTCTCCTCATGTCATTATTTCCCTTCCTTGGAAAGGACTTTTTGTATGTCTAAATACTTTGTGCGATGAGAGGACCATTTGCAGAGTAAGAGATGCTAATGTATTGGGAGAAGCTGCAAAGTCTGCAAATCGCAGCCCATCAGCAGCCTGTAAAGCATTCACCAAGGACACAGTGCAGGGGGTTATTTATGTTAACATGTGGGTGGGGGTTTCTTGCTGCCTATTCTCACTGAAATGTAGTGGAGTGGTTCTTCAGATAGGCACCATGACATGAGCACCTGTATTTAATACATTTGTGGAACTGGAGAATTGTGTGTATTCATGGAGGTGGCCACTTAATGTATTTTGGTTCTTTTCAAGGTTTCCCACCTCTCAGCATCACTCACTGCCTGCTCCCCTCCTGCTGCCCTCCACAAAGCTGGAGCATGCATACGCTGTGAGGAAGGATGAGTGATTTATGACCCAGGAGAAAGCAGGACGCAAAGCAAGGCCTATTCCCACATGCTCTTTCCAGGCTTCAGGAAAGTCATGTGAACCTCCCTTTTCCTCCATGTGGACAATAAACACTGAACTATTGTTGAAATCTCTTTATGAATGCTCTAGGGCTAAAATTGTAAGGGTTAGACTGGCAAACAGAAAACCGTTTTTTTCCCCACACCTGAAGTCAATACCTGCTGTTAATCAATCAAATCAAAAACTGAGCCAATCTTCTCTACCTCTGTCTGTGTACATTCCCGAAGGGCATAGCCACATTCCCGAAGGGCATAGTCACACTATCTAGGTTCAGCCAACCTCACTGCTTGCTGCCCCAAAAAGAGGAGATCCCCTTTTCTGCTTCCCCTTTCCTTCCTTTCCTTCCTCCTGCCTGCACCTCCCGCTCCCTCTCTGCCATCATCCCAAATGCCTTCAAATCACTAAATGGGCAGAAAACTCACACAGCAAAAAATAAGATTAATATCTCAGGTGTGAGCGGAGCAGGGGCAGCGGAGAGGGATGGGGATGGGGACACAGAAAGGGGATTTTGCTTCTCTGTGGGAAAGAGGCATTAGCTCTGCAGCCTCATCCTTAAGTCTAGTTTCTGCCTTTTTTCCCCCATCTTGCAATACTGCCTGTCTCTATCTTTCTTCACTGCCTCCAAGTGCACTGGAGCTGTCCTGGGGCTTCTCCAGCCCCGGGGGGGAACTGCAAGTTCGTAGGGATGCTCAGTCAGCACAGCGATGCCTCTGCCTTGGCAGCAGCGTCAGGCTCCAGGGAAAGGGGGAAGTCAGCTGAAATACCAGGAATTCCCAGCCCCAATAATAAATGACCAGCTGCGGCATCTGCAGGGATGCTGACAAGACAGGACCAGGCTTTTGGAAATGCTGATCTCTGCATACAAGATGGTGTGTGAAACAAGTGACAGGAGGACCAACCTCACAGCCCTTCCTGCCCCTTCCAGCTCCCTTCCCACTCCACTGAATGTACCACAGTTTTTCTAGGGCATTTCTTGAAGATTTTATCCCTAAAAATATCCCTAAGGTATTTATCTTATCCCTAAAAATAGATTTTTATACATAGGCAAGGTATTTATTGTTCATAGTAGACATATTAGCTGTAGTACATCTAATCCATCCCCTGTCCTTACCAGAGTAGTGAATGGCACACAATTTTAATGCTGACCCCTTACTGATGGGAAACTGAGGCACAGAGTGCCAAGGTGGCCATGGCAAAGTCCTGCAGGTGAGAAGGGCCTCTGCCAGGCCATGCACCCTTTGGGCAAACACCTTGATCCTCCGTGAGCCTTCCAACCCTCCCAGCGTGGAGCCTGGCAAGGGGAAAGTCTCTGCCCTAGGGAGCCAGAGATGGTGGGCAATGCTCCTGTGCTGTGGGAGTATCATAATTTCTTTAATTGCCCTCAGGAATTGATTGCCTGGGAAGGCTGGGGAATCTTGTTCTTGCAGGATCTTGAATGTTGCAGGACTTTCAGCGTAACCTAAACAAAAACCTCTGAGGAGCACAACGCATGTGTCTGACTCGGTTCAGTGGTGAGACCACCTTGGATCATTTGAACTGGTACCCTAAGTCACCTGATCTAGAGCACCAAAATGTTTCCTTTCAATACAAATTATCTGTGAAAGAAAAAAAGGATAGCAGCTAGCCAGAAATTGTTTGAAATAAACCACATTAAAATATATTATGGAATATTTAAATGTGAAATCTATTAATATGTCGTATCTTGTTATGCTGTGCAAGTGATAGCCATAGACATTAGTAACGTGTATTATCAACATGTATATGCACATGCATACTTTACAATAGGCACGAATAACAAGATACCATGATGCACCACCTGATGTAACCCATATTTTTGGCACATCACAAAGACTAAAAACCCACAAAGATGAAATTCCATGGAGTTTCTCAGCACTACATAACTATATATATTTATTTATTTATAGATATATAAGAACAAAAGCTAACTAAGAAATGTCCCAGTTTCTTCCCAGTGGCAGTTCAGCGCTTCAGTCACCCTCACGCAGGTGAGCCGCAGGGAAGCATCCAAGGTGGTGGGAGCTGGACTTGAATCTCATGGGTTCCTCGACACTTCTGTGCTCAGGACTGATCTAAAATGAATCTTCCAGGTGTGGGTGTCTCCCTGCCTGCCAGTAGCTCCCTGGAATCCTCCGTGTTTCACTGCTGGTGTGTTTAGGTGAGACGTGTATTTTTGCAAAACTTCCTATCCATCACCCATATTGTATAGCTGAAGTGTTTGGCTCCAGTACATTTACACGGTAATCAAATCATTAGCCTGGAGGAGGCATAACACATTAATGACTTTAGAAATGTTGGTTAAACTCCAGTCCTGATCAAAGAGACCAAAATTTATTGTCATTCCTCTAATAGCCATGCGGTAACCAAAATGAAATCAATTTGATGAAGATAATTAGGTTCCCATCTCCATCACCACACACTTAGTACAATTAGGTGGAATGAGCTTCCCCTGCTAGCAATATGATACTGTTAGCACAGACTAAAATACTTCAACAGCACCAGCCAGGAAACACTTACCGAAACAACTATTTTTTAAATTAGAAACTGCTGGTTCATCAGAATCTGAATACTCCCAGGAGTCTCCATACCACACGTGTAGGTCCTGGGCAGAACTCACAGGCGGACATAGCAGAGGTCTCCCCAAGAGCAGAGCACATAATTTGAGGACCTTGCCTGGGCCGTTGGACAGGCACAGTCAGGTCCTGGATCTCCCTCGGGAGCCTCCTCCTGTTCCTGTGGGGCTGTGGAGATGGTGCCCACCCCAGGGGCACTGCTGGTCCCTCCCTGCTGAGCCATGACCAGCAGTCACAGTGAGCGGGGTTGGTGGCTTTTTGGTGATCCTGCTCGCTGTGTCTGAGCCAGGTGCAGGAGGATGCTGAGGCAAAGTTCTACAGGGAGGTTTTGGGGCAGGAAGGTGGCTGCTTCCAGGCAGGAAAAGGCTGGAGAGCTGGATCCTCTCCAGGCATTAGCCTCTCCCACCAGCTGGGATGCCTGCAGACTCTACACCCCGCATCTCCATATGCCGAGCCCTCGGCACAATTACTTTTCTCACTGAGAGGTCTTTGTATCAGCTTGATGATGAGCAGGAAAAGCAAATTAAATCTTTTCAGAATAAGAAAGCCTTCTTCTGGCTCTGAACTGGCTGGGCTGAGCATTCCTCTTTGCATCAGCTTCTCAGGCAGAATATATTAGTGCCCATGCTAATCAAATAATGGGAAACCTGATTTGTTAACATACTCATTAACAAAGAGTCAAAATGCATTTCCAGTTTTCTAAAAAATAAAATATTCCATTTGTGAATATTCAGCTGACACTCATTTAATTTATTCTGAATGTTTGAAAACTTCAATAATTGCACGGATTTTAGCAGAAATTACTCATATCTTTTCAGTGCAGACCTTCAGTTACACGATAACTGTTGCCAACACTTTGAAACAGAGGTAAAGAGTAAGTGACTTAGGAACCTAAGACTGATTTTTGGTCAAAGCTTTTGAAAACTCTTCTCAAAGTTTTATTCTCCATCTTTAAATAAATGAGATATTTTGTCCCTGACATTATCCTGACACTTGGAAATAAAAGTCTTTGTATTTCCTCAGATTTTAAAATCCTTCACAGTGTCTATGTCTTAAAAGCCAACTTTCCAACAGAAAATTATTTATTACAACATTTCTATGCAATTTCTCTCTTCAGATTTTTCAAAAAGAACCTTTACAGAGTTATAGTCCTGTGTGGTGTAGGACATTTGACACAGGTTTTCCAACAGCATCCATTGACATCATAGTGAGAAGGATTTTATAGATGCAGGAAAGAGAGGCCCAGATAAGCTATTTGCCTAAAACTAAAGGTATTTTATGTCCTATTCTCTTCCAAATGAATCCCCCTTTGTTGCACTCAGAGGCCTCCTTAGGCACATTTTGGACAAATGCAACCTATGTCTCCGTGTTTGAAATTTCCAGCAAAGCAGGTCTGGCTTCTGCAGAGAGATTTTGAGGTCAAGCTAACGGAGACTGGTGGGAGAGGAAGACGGTGAGAAAGGCAAACAGCAGCACCAGGGCAGACAGGGCAGTGATCCACATTAATCCCACCCAGTGACAGTAGTGGATCTCTAGGCCCCTCACTACAAGAAAGACATTGAGATGCTGGAGCATGTCCAGAGAAGGGCAACAAAGCTGGTGAAGGGTCTGGAGCACAAGTCTGATGGAGAGCAGCTGAGGGAGCTGGGGTTGTTTAGTCTGGAGAAAAGGAGGCTGAGGGGAGACCTTACACCTCTCTCAAACCACCTGAAAGGAGGTTGTAGCCAGGTGGGGGTCAGCCTCTTCTCCCAGGTAACCAGGGATAGGACCAGAGAAAAATGGCCTCAAGCTGTGCCAGGGGAGGTTTAGATTGGATATTAACAAGAATTTCTTCACTGCAAGGGTTGTCAGGCGTTGGAACAGGCTGCCCAGGGAAGTTGTGGAGTCACCATCCCTGGAGGCATTTAAAAGGCATGTAGATGTGGTGCTTAGGGACACGGTCTAGGGGTGGACTTGGCAGTGCTAGGTTTACCATTGGACTCCGTCATCTTAAAGGTCCTTTCCAACCCAAATAATTCTATGATTCTATCTCGAAATCTGCAGATTGGGACTGTAGGCAGAAGATTGTATTTCTCCTTGTAGAACTGAACCTCTTAGATCCCTCTCCTGTCCTCACAAAGGGCTATGGATTACTCCTCTCATGATGCATATAGCGAACAAATCAGTATCATAAAAATCCATCTAAAACTACGAAATACAGAGACATCATAACTGGTTCAGGAAGGTCCTGCTGCTGGAGGGTGGGACAGTATTCTTGAGAAATATCACTACCTGCTTGTCCTGTTCTTACACTCTTCTCTAAGGGCACCAATTGTCTGCTGTCAAAAACAAACAGTGGGGTAATTGGAGGGGTGTTGGCCCAATAAAGCCATTCTGTAATGTTTTTACATTAATCTTATGGATCAGGTATTCCCTTGGGCTTATTCTGTTTTGATTTGTGGTTCTCATAATATTTTACTAGACTTTGCTAGACCTTGAGGTTGTTGCTTTCAGGTTTTTTTCAGGTGGAGCTACTGGTCTGTGGTGCAAGCAGAAAATAGCCTCAACCAGAAGCTGAAGAGCACAGTTTATGTGCAAGGCGCTACGCATATCCGCCGTAAGTACATCAGGAATGAAGGCTGTAAAACAATTAGATCCCAAAAAGGTGACAGAAATCTCAAAGAAGAAACTACATGAATTATTCCTGTGCTTAATCACAGTCTCTGCTATTCTCAGAGGAAATACTATGATGAATAAGCAGAGCAAATGATCAAAATTCATGTGTAATGAGCCCTGTGTTAATTGCCCCACTGTCCATTGAAACACAAAAGGCGCTAATGAAGCACACAATCTCATCATCCCCAGACTGACTTTAGTTAGGCCTCTGTCTAAAAGTTATGTACCCAGGAGAAACCATGGGATACAGGGAACTCCAGTAAAGGGATTCATCTCACATCTGGAATTGAAATGTCCTTCACTGGGACCTGACTCAAAACGGGCCATATCAGCTAAACTGAACTGTTAGCACACTGTCAGCCAACGGCCAGAAGTATGAAATAATCCTCAATTCTTTCCCACATTAAAAGGTGGTTCACAATGCCCTCAACCCCTCCTCAGCCATCATTCCCTTACCAGCTTATATGCCACCAACATTCAAGATTTCACAGGTGCAGGAGGAATGAAGGCTGGATTTTTTCTCTGTTTCAGTGGGACAAGTCATCATCACTGGAGCTCTTGGAGAGTCTGACTGGAGGCTGTCTGACTATGGGATTTAGGAGATACCTATCCTACTGAGTAAATTCATTGTAACGCAGACACACACCTCCCCATGTGAAGCTTACCAGGGTTACCACAACCAAAGATCAAGGTGGGTGAGGAACATGCGCCTTCAGAGCAGAGGTTGGGCAACAGAGTGGTTGTAGCAATGCAGAGCATTTGCTATTTATTCACTATGCGGGGAGGGGAAGGGGGGCATCTGGAGTTTCTCTGGACCTGCATGAAGATTACTTTGATCACGTGACCTGAAGCTCACACTGACTGAGATTTCCTTAATAAACCAATTGTTATTTTGACACGGCACCTCTAGTTGTCCAGCCAAATGCCCCAAAACACACAACAAAACTTTTGTACTTTTCCCACATCACAGATTCAAGCTGCAGTGAGAGCTCACAGTAGGAAGGAGGACATGGAAGGCAGATGTGGCCATCCTGTGCATACACCAGGTCGTGGGATGGACGTACCAAACCCACGTCCTCAACACACACTGCACTGGAATTGGGTCTGAAAGAGCTGTCTTGAAAGACACAGCTGTCGGCTGTTAGTTGGCGACAGGCAGTAACAACAGTTATCCTTCCATCTTCCTCTCAAACACTTTGAGATCCCTAGAGGAAAAAGTACTTCAAGTGCAAAGTATTTTTGCTTATAAAGTATTTAAGGCACATCAGTCTGACTCACAGAACTCATTTCAAACAAATGAACAAGCTTTGAAAACATTTTATGGATATTATTTCCTCTCCAGCTGAACTTCATCTCTTGAATTTAGTCTTATGTTATGGTCTGATTATTCTCAGAAAGAATTAAATTGGAGGAGGGAAGAAATGAAGGTATTCCCTGGAAATCCTTTCATTTTATTAAAGCCTCTGTTATTGCTTGTGTTGTGTTTGTCCAAACCACTTGTCAAGATTTCATTACCCCAATTTAAAACAGCAGCACTATGTCTAAATGTGGTTATGACTGAAAATGAAGGTACTCTGCAATATTCCCAGAGAGAGTAGAGCACACTGCTTCTCTGGGCTGAGCTTCAAGAAAATAGGTTATAGATAACATACACGTTCATCCATCAAATATCATGCTACAAAACAGCACTAATGTGCTAAAAGAGAATTTTCAGCCACAAAACATTAGTGAGTCAGACAGAAGTTACCCTTTTTAAGCCAGGAATGACCAACGCTAATCAGTAGAGAATTGATTAAATGCTATTGATCGTTAAGGACCAAGAGTGAGCCTGGCTGTCTATGAGATTAATTAGCAGCAGCAACTTCTCCGAAAGAGCTTGCAAAGAAAGGCTCAGTAAGAAATCAGCCTCAGAATGCCCTGGGCCAACAAGTCACATCACCTTCCCACTGACACTGTTGGGCATAGACCACATGCGAAAATGAGGCTTGGACTTCAAGGAACCGAGAAAGAAGGGTCCAGCCCAGTTTACTACAAGGAAGGAGCAGAGCATGCACAAAAAGGGAAAAATCTAAGAACATAGAAGCTGTCTGCCCCAGAGCTGGCTTTCAGGAGCAGTTGTCTGCATCCTTCCCCTGTGTGACCACTTGCTTGAGATCCACAACAGGGAGGCTCGAGCAAAGCTTTTTGCCTTGTGATGGTGGCCATGGGCTGGGCAGAGCTGTGATAGCCCTGCACCAGCTCTTGGACAACGCACATGGAAATACCACACTATGAACTTCATCATAGTCTAGCTCGGTGCTCTAAGAGGGTCTCATGCCATCGTTGTTATCACTGTATGAGAGGCTGCACAAGAAGTTTCAGAACTCATAAATTGGGAAAAGAACATCTCAGAGAAATGTTTTTAAAATCCCCATTAATTTAGCTATAGTAGGTGTCCAGTCTGAAATAAAAATATTGCTGCACATTTGTCAAAATATACTAGATATTCATATTTGATCTTGTGGTGGTGTATTTCCCCCTCCTCTTTTTCTGGGCCTCACTACGATTTCAGAAATTCATGCCTTAGCCCTTGTGTAATGAGTTGGGTGGTTAAGTGTCCCTTGATTGTACCAGAAAATCTGTCACAGCTAAGGATGGAATAATACTGACTGTACCAGCAACTTCTGTCACCTGGTCAAGGCTGGAAGCTCGAGCAAAAGAGTCTTGTATCTCAAGCAAAAAAAAGGCCTTGGTACATCCCTTATCTGAATGGAAGCTTGACAAAACAGGCCTTGGTACATTCCTTATCTGAATTGTAGCTCAAGCAAAACACAGTATCATTGCTACTGGAATTTTTTTTTTTAGAATTCCGGCAATTACTGACTCAAATTGTGGCCAGAATGGAAAGTTACTAATGACTACAGTCAATCATCTTGTGAACCTATAAACAGTGGCCCTAAGCGAGATCCACTGAGCTCTCCTGGACCACAGTGGGCTGCCAGCAGCATCTCCCTCTGAGTGGGAAGCCTCTCGGAGCTCATGAACTTAAGAGTTTGCAAAGTTCAGAGGATCGTTGCGGAAAGCTGACGATAGAGCCTGGGACAAAAATCATTCACTCCTCGAGACTCAATCGTCACCTGCTGAGACATGCCAAGGCATTTGAACTCAAGGGGAATTTTCCTAATAGGTATAGCTATCTTTATACATTTATTCCTTTATGCATTTATTACTTTATACATTTATTCCTTAATACATATATCTCTATACATATCTCTCTCTCTTTGTATTTATGTGCATGCATGTGTGAATCAATTCAAATACCTATAACAATTTAAGTCACTGTTAGGATCATAGTAAATCCTATTGAATTACTTTGTAGATGTTAAATTAGTTAATGATTAAGTGCTGTTAGATTAAAAAGTACTGCTAAATACCCCACTGCTGGTATCTATTAGCATAAACATTTGACCAAGTCTGGGACTAGGTGTAGATCCAGCTGCACCTAGACTCCTCTCTGAGAAGGAGTTTAGAAAGCAAGGGAGTCTACTCTCATTCTTGTGACTCAATGGGAGGGTCTCCCTTACCCCTTCCGCTTTTATCTCTGGTCTCTATGTAAATCACTCTACCTCAATTTTAACTTGATCATTGCTGTGTATATCCCTTTCATGTAGTAAGTAATAGAGTGAACCTTGCCATCAAACTTTGTTAAGTCACCTTCCTGTTAATTGATATTAAAACTGTGTCTGCTAATCCCTTTGATGATGATTCTTTGTACAACCTTAAAACCACACATTTGCAACAGTTCTCTGCAGGCCAAGTTTTATATTTCTTTAATAATCACATGCTTCAAGACAAACATTTAACTTACATTTGACACACGTTTACACAAAGTTAAACTACTGCTTGGGATGATGCATATTTCAGTGTTATTATTCATCTCCAGCAACTATGTGATCTTGGTATCAATCAAAACCAAAATTCATGACTGCAATTCTACTGTGCCAATGCAGTTCTTCAAGCTTAATTCCCATTTCCCATAATTACTGAAATTGTTATCATTCTTTCTCTGTAGGAACATATCATTGGTATTAACCACTTACTAGAACTGTATTTACAATTATTCCAGTTATTTGAAATGTACTGAAAATGTGTGCCAGCACAAAGGTAACTACCGCAAAATTCTGAACAATATACAATATCCAGAGCACAGTCATGTGTTTCATTCCCACCTAGTGACTTAAATATCCATACTTCTACATTTTGTTATATCTTTTGTTATTGAAAATAGCTGGAGCCTGGTGTTGATATCAATAGGAAACGTTCAAATCCCAAATCACCTGAATTCAGCACTGTCCTCCTACAACAGTAGTTTTGGCCCCAATTCAGAAATTCAGCCCTGCTTAACATGTAGTTACATTGATGCTTGAATGCTGGTCAAAGAAATTGAATAGTTTGTGGACTCCCAGTTGCAAAATCATGGGATTTAGATAAAACTAACAAATAACATTCTTGGGGATCAACGAGGGCCAGTTACACCACAAGTGAAGGTGACTTCTGATCCTGGGATGAAGGTGAGGATGGCAGGCAGCAATCCCACTGATAAGGGCATAGTTCCACCACCTCTGAGCAAGGAGACTCAAGCAGCTCTGGTGATGGAAACCAGGGACAGCCACAGCACAGCAATTGCTGAGCAAGTCCGTGGTGGTGAGACAGGTCCATAGTTAAACCAGGAGGACAAGTCTTTGGGTCGAGTCAAGTAAGGATCAAGGGTGAGGGACTGAGCTTAACGCAACTCCTGACCCAATGGGTGTAACACTTGTGGATCAGGTTCTCATAACTCTTTGTCACACAGCTCTTTCTCACAATTTAGCCATTTTCAGAGACATCCCATCTAAAGTGACCTCGGCACCTTACCCAAGCTGCCCCTGAGCAGCCAGACCCTACGGGTGCAGGAAGAGGCTGCCCACCCACATAGCCACTGGACTGGGATCCAGTGGTCATGGTCACTCTGTCTGTAACTGCAACTGGAGCGGTGGAAGAGCTACACCCACTCTTTTTTATAACAGACTAATGTTCAGGAATGAGCATTTAGAGATAGGCATCCAATGGAGGACATGTACCATGTTCCTCTGGCCACGATCCCCAGGCCCTGCCAGCACACTCTGATTCCCACCTTGCTACACCCAGCTGCAAAGCTGGGTGGTTTCAAACAGCAGCATCCTTATAAAACAAGAGGTCAAAATATTGCTCACCCTCAGTGCAAAGTATTATCCATCCTCTCTTCTCTGCCCGAAACCAGGAAGGGGAACAGCTCAGTCCTGCCCAGCACAGGCATTTCTACACAACCTGTGTCACCACTTAAACCCTCATCCGCTCCGCATCCAGGACAGGCAGGAACGAAGGCTCCTTTCTGGGAGGCAACAGAGGTTCATAGATCCCTTCTGGGAACCAGCCACAGCCCCATCTATTGGACTTTAAAAGTGTGACTTTCTGAGAGTTGAAAAGCTATTTACAAATTGACTGCTTATGATCTACTAGCTTACGTTTTTCTCTTTCTAGGAGCTCTGCATGATTTGCCACTTAGAGGAGCACAAAATAGGCCTAATGACTGTATTCCAAATTTTCTAAGGTCTGTAATCTATAAAGAATATATGATAGCTTAGGTTAATAGCGTAGAGTAGCTACCACTTAGCCTGGGACTAAGTTGTGATAAACACAGACCCAGCTCACAGAGAAAAAAGTAAGTATATGAAGGGTGGGATAAAAGGAAATTATTATAGGTAGATATTTTGCTTTTTTAACCACCTCCCTTGTGGTAGGAAAACCGTGATAGCTTCCTATACTTCAGAATTGCCATTTTGCTGAATATATATATTTCGCTATAATGGAAAGAGACGTAAAAATACAAGAGGCTTTTGAATTTAGCTTTGTGATTTTCATATGTTTCATAAAACCTTCCCAGTTGCTCCTCACTTGCTGGGAACAACATGCCAACTTAAAACTTTGCATATACACCTACGGAGTGTACGTGGGAATTTATCTCCCATGACATTTGCCTTCCACAAGCCACACGCTCAGTGTAAGCTAGGCGTAGGTACCTGTCACCATCAGAATACCTCCTTCTTGGAGGGAGGGATGTGAGATGAACTCTCTTCTGTTAACACAGCACCGACACAACCCCTCAGCACCATGTGCTGCCAGCCCAGGCAAAGTCCCAAGTACCGAGCGCCAGAGCAGAGGCATCCTGACGCTGGGGATGGTCTGGGGCACGCAGCGAACTCCCAGCACAAAGGCACAGGCAGAAATGCAGGCTGTTTCCCTGATTACTCCATTGATTATAATAATGGTTTAAAGCAGGGATCGAAGCAAGCTGCAGGCATGTCAGCGAGCGAGGCAGTGGGACTGCTGGTTATGCTCAGCTGCTGCTCCTCTTGCTGCTGGCTGAATGTTTAGGAGTTTATCCTATTTAGGGAATTACAGAGCGCGAACTTGGCAGAGTAGACAGCATGAGACAAAATTGGTCCATAAGTTTACAGGGCAAGGTTTAATGAACTCTTAGAGTCAGCCGAGGGTACCAGTGCCTTAGGTGCTAAACATGTTTGTTTATTGCTCCACCAGTTCTCTGTTAGTTAGAGCTTATACATGTTTTGTCCAACCGAAACAAGTTTTTTGAAGGTTTCTTGTTCTTCTTGTAATTCAGGAGAAGGCTTTTATTGGGAGATTGATTGGGTACCGAAGGCAGTATTGGAAATATTACTGTATGTGTATTAAAGAAATCTTCTCATAAAGCGCATGATGCTTTCCACCTACACATAGCTTTTACAAGTGCAGTTTGGACTATCTGAATATCTCTAAGTGTCAGGTTATTTCCACTCTGTAGGGAA
>NW_009601247.1:12589-26518 GCF_000690535.1 Cariama cristata | reverse complement strand
GAAAAATAACAAATTTTTGCCTGGGTTGAAAAAGATGTGTTGGTTCACTTCAAACTCCTCATTTCATTTGGGGTTCTTTTTGCTGCTTAGCTAAAAGAATCAAAGACTGCTTAGTTACTTTGAAAAATCACGTTACTTCAAAGCAATGCAACTTTTCAGGGGTAGAAATTACTTGATGGATTTGCAAACTATGTCAGTCAACCATAATCACAACATGTAGTTTTGGGTAGCAAAGTATTTCTCAAAGAAATATTACCTAAAAAGACAGCAAAGACAAAGACTTCACACCATCCTTGAAGTAAACCCTAAATAAGTAACAACGAACACCTTGGAGCTGCTTTCACCCATGGGCTTGTGCCAGTAACCTCCCAACCAACAATTCAAAAAAAACCCTGAAAAAACCTAAGTCAGGTACTGCTGTGTACTTTGTATAACCATCATGCCTACGTAGAGGTACATGAAGGCTGGTTTACCCATTTGCACATTTATAACTGTAACAGTTCCTGCAGTAAAGCGTTTGATTCAAGCTCGTGCCCACCAAAGAGAAAGTCATCAGAGGTGTTGGAGTTATCACCTTCCAAAGGAGCTTTGGGGTTGTCTCAGCTGTCTCCAGCTGACCCCAGGTGTCCATATGAGCAAACAAGGCTTTCCTGGTGCAGGAATCTCACCTCACTTCATTACAAACACATACAGATAATATTTCTTTGAATGAGGCTCTTCCCATGTAAATCAAGACAGTTTTAGCCAACTGCTTTTTGCCTGGAGTCCAAAAGACAGAGGTACAAGGTGGGGGGAGAGTCATTATACATTTCTTCACAGTAAGGAGTCTTAACTACGCTGGGAGATTGTAGAAAACATGTCTCTTGAGGGAATTTGAATATTTTACATGATCCATTCTGCCTGGACAGAGGATTGCCCTTAGGAAAGCCCTGTGCTAAATAGGACTCCCCTTAGCGAGCCTTGTCCCACCAGGTGGGGGGAGCCAGCATGGGGCCAGCTCTGCCCTTGGCCATCCATCCGCTGGTGGGTTAAGGCTCCCTGCATTTTGGCATCTTGGCTTCTCAGCCTAGCTGCAGGCACTACCTGTGGTATTACAGCCCATTTTGCCAGGCAGGACTAGCACTACCACCGTGACCCAGCATCGGTGACCAGCGACTGAGCAGGGAGCTCCAAGTCTGGCCCTTCCATCGGTTTGCAGCACGGTCCCAAGCAATGCAGTGCCTGCTCCAGACTGATGTTAGCTTGGTGAAAGAAAGAACCAAGCTCCCTGCAGCCACCTGCCAAAATAAAACCTCATTTTAGTGACTCTGAGGGGAGAGTTGTGTTCCTGTTCTATGAGAAACTAAAGCATAGGAGAGTTTGATTAAACGCTTTGCCTGATCAGCTAAAACACTTTGCTATCTTTAAATACTTAAAAATTAAGCTTAGATTTTTTTCTTTTTTTTAAAGTGCCACGGGTTTTTCCATTCCCCTCTCTGCCTGCAGCAACATCATCTCCCTTGTACCGGGGTTGATCTGGGCCACGGAGTCACCTTAGCACCTCATCCCACCAGCTCCTGGTCCCATCACCACCTCATCCCAGCACTATTTTGTCCCACCAGCAGCAGTGGAGGTGCAGCACAAGGCAAGCACCAGCCTAGTGCCTCCAACCCATGGACACAGAGGGCAGGGGATGCCTGAACTTGATGGTTTTCCATGGGGTCCTCTGGGCAGAGCCATCCATTGCATGGTTTAAAATTACAGTCAATTAATCAATAGATGTCACTAATATTTCTTTTGGAGGTGGTTATATATTTGTGCTAGCTGCCTGCATCTACTGTTGGACAGATACCCAGGGGATGTTTAATTCTCTGGGAAGATTCACATTTGGGCATTCAATGTGCAGAATCCCACCAAGACTAGCACATTAAGCTGGAAAACATTTCATGCCACAAACCTGCATAGTGTAAATCTAGCCCTGAAGAACAACAGAAACTTGTCTATATTTAATTAAAATGATACAAAAAAAGAGACATGTACTTATTAAAAATCAAAAAAGCTTCTGTGCCTTTAAAACAGCAAAACTCTGCTTACACTGTTACATTTTTCTAACAGTTGTGGAGGAAAGGTTAATGGAAGAGGACCAGGTGAGCCAGGGGAAGAGAGGCTCTTTTCTTTCCATCAGCACATCTAAAATCATATTACATTCTCAGATGTTTTAAGATATTTTGTTGCTCGCATTTTTCAAAGCAAAATACCACCACTGCCCTGACAGACCAATTATATTCCCTTACAATGTCCCACAGGCACATGAATTATGAACCAACAGAGTTTTGCCTAAGTCCTCAGACAAAGTGAACATATGTAATTTTATTTTTTCCCATCTGCATATCTCGGCGTGCCCTCTGCTGGCATTTATTCCTAATGACACATCACCATGCGCTCAAACCTTCTTCCCTGGGAATCACCTGGGGCCAGCAGCTCTGCTCACCCAGGGAGAGTTTTTGGTAAATGCACATGATACAAAATTTCTGGAAAACGAAGAAAAATAAGGCAGGTGTTTTAGCAACAGAGCGTAACTTTGGCAGAGCTGTGAGATGAGGGCAAGTCTTGTGTGGATGCTGAAATTGAAATTGCTTTCAGGAACAGAGGCTCCAGGAAGAGTTGACAAGGGTGGCTGGAGGTGGTGGTCCCAAGCATGCCCACCCAATGGCTCATCAACAAGTCTTTGACACGGGTAGGAGAGATTGTTTGGCCACTGCCAGGCACTGAGAAACACTATCTTCTGGCACAAATCAAGCACATACCTGTTGTCCTTGCACAGCCAGAACGTTTCTTTCACTCTTGCTCAAAGTTTTTACACAGCTTGCTGCTGATTTACCCTTTGAAAATTCATTAGATTGAAAAAATTAAAAGACAAATACCAAAAATTAAGAATTCAGCCTTGCGTATTATTTATTAAATTATGTAGCTCTAGGGGCAGCATCAGAGATTTCCTCATTTAACGTCTTTTAAGTGCATGTAGATTCCTGAAGAATTGCTCATTTTTAAAACTACGAGATCTTGCCATTGAAAGGACCAGGGAGCATATGGGCAGGAAACTGCAATCTTTTCCCTGCAGAGCCATTCCTAATGAAGAAGAAAAGACTTGTTTTCTTCCCAAATAAGAAAAAAGGATCTTTCTCTGCTCTCAGATACCCCATGTAAAGCTGATGTTGCTATCGGAGCTACATCAGTACAAAGTCAATGTCATAGAGAAAAGATGGGTTGTCTTTTTGCAGCCCTATAGCAGCGCTCTTGGCACACAGCACATTTTCTGTGTAAAGCCCTTGGACAAGAGTTACTCCTAATACACCTGCGAAGGGTCAGTCACTCAGCGAGCACATGACACTGTCCCAGTGCCTGCAGCTTTCTGATGGCCAGAACTCACCTGCAAGTCTGGCAATTCACTGGTATCTCATGGACCCAAGAAACAAAGGACAAGACCCATCACTTCAAATCCCCCTGGCCCAAGTAGTCAGGTCCCCTGGGGCAAGGAACTTCCTTCCACAGCACTTGGGTGCTAAAAATCCCATTCTCTCGTTCATCTTCTAACTGTCCCTCCACAGATGAGGATCCCAACCAGGTCTTCATGCCCCATTGCCACCAGTCCAACATCCCCAAATTGGAGTTGACCCACAGTTGCACCAGCTGCTGGAGGTCACTCCCTAGAGCGATCCCACTCTTCACTGTGCCTTGGGAAGCACAGATACCCACAGCCCTGCTCCCCCAGAGACAAAGTGCCTACATTGGAGGGTCCAGCTCTCCAGCCATCATCCAAACACACAATAAGGGAGTCAACCCTGTCCAAGAACTTATGATGTAAAAAAAGAAGGCATGAGGGAATAGAGGCAGGAGGCAAGCATGGTCAGCCGCAGCACACTTGCTATCCTTGGGCTGAGCGCTAGGCTATGCTGCCTCTAATCCCAGCTGGGGGAACAACCTACCCACCGTATTGCAGAGAAATCACTCCATGATACTCACTAAATATTTTGTTTAAATTACCCAGCTTATTGGCAGTTTCTTCAAGTCAAAAATTGCACATTTGATGGAACTACAGGACTGAAAACTATGCCTTGATAGGGCTCCACTGAGCTCAGCTGGACTTGCAAGATGGTTCGACTTGCAGGATCAAGGTCTCCATCTGCATTTTGACATTGTTTATTTCCAGCAAGAGTTGGCAAGACTGATGGTGTTTAGAGGTCATTTGTTCTGTTGCATCTGGAGAAGAGGAGATAACTTTAAATACTTGTAATCAGCTTATTAACAAAGTGGATCAGAAGTTAGATACCATTTCTCTTATGATTTTATACTTGTAAAGTTCAGGAAAACAGGTTAGAGGAAAAATCAAAAGGATATTAACTAAAGATCAAGATCAAATTAAGCCAGATTAAAATAGCTCTACATGTTATCAAGTATAACACAAGGCTGTGTTGCAAGGTGGAGTGGATGTCCAGATAAATTAATTTTTGGCCTTCAGTATGGGAAAATAAATATAAAGGCTATTGACAGAGCAGCTTGGTTGTGGCATCACAGAAGCTGCTTAGGAAAAACCCTCACATGGACTTGTTCACGTGTTGGCTTTACCTTTCTCTGTCCCCTCAAGTCACTTTGAGACAGGAAGGCACTGAAGGGGGCCCCTTTTCAGTGAGGGGTAGAGGACAGTGGAAGGGGACATCTCAGTGGTCGTGGCTTCCTAGTGGGAGAGCAGAAATATGCTCTATTTTAAAGATGGTTGTAGGTGGTTTGAGGTAAAAATTCAAACGAGCAGATGAGATTCTTGCAAACACTTGATTGCCTAAGGCTCAGCGAGGTCAACAGCACTGTACGGAGGGATGAGGTTTTGGAAGAACTGGAGCACATTTGGATACTTAAGAGCCCAACAAGTAAGATACTTACAGATACATAACACTAAACACAGTGTTCCTAGAGCACTTGGGGCAATGTGCAGCAGTGGGGCAAACACAGTTAATATCTTGTTGGGGGAGGCCTTATCTGCAGAGACATTACTAGAACAGATGCTCACCCTTTTGGCAAAGCCTCTTGTAATCAATAACAGAAACTGTGGTTTCTTTGGTATGGAAAATACTATTCCAATCTTTCTTAAACTTCAGTTATAAGGCAAACCTTCTAGGAGTTTGGGGAAGTGGCTCTTTTTTTTAAAGACTCAAATTAACCTGATTTCTCAATCTGTGAAAACACCAGTCAGGATCTGCCTGAACTGAGACTCGCGCCCACAGCCTCCGCTGAATCCTCCTCAAAATTTGGGTGCTCCTGCCCCCGGGTATCACTGCTCTGAATCACACCAACTCCTCCAAAAGAAAACTGGCAAAAACATGATGTCACCCTCCGCGTCCCTCAGCCCGTTCCTCCTCTCTCTCTCACAGATGCTGACTTTATTCAGGTTTTTCATCTTCTGCCTCCTTTGCTCCCCTTAGTGACTCAAGCCCAACACCTTCACACCCTTTACATGCTCTTTTACGCTTTTCATGCCAGAGACAACGTGCCCTTCCTTGGGGTCCTTGTCCCAGTCCCCTGCCCAGCCACCTGCTGCCACCAGCCCCAGCCCCACCACTCCTGCAGAGCTCCAGGGGGATGTCGGTGGGACATGGTCCTCCTCCAGCACCACAGGGCCCTGCCGTTGCTCTCCCTGCAAACACCAGCTGAGTTTGTACACTGATGGCTCACAAACCCATGGCTTTTACTTCTACCCAAATTCTTCTTGTCCTAATTTCTCCCTATGCTCAGCTGATGCTGAAGTAATCAGAGCTGCTTCTAAGTTCTGCCTTGCTCTTAGTCGTTACTTTTAGTTCAGAGTTCAGAGTTTAGTTCTGAATTATTTGGGGTGGGTTTTGGGGGTTTTTTTTTTGTTTGGTTGGTTGGGTTTTGGGTTTTTGGGGGTTTTTTTTACACCATCAGTGAAGCACAACCTTTCTCTGTTCAGCCAAACTAAAACAATGGCTCTGGTCACACACCAACTTATTGCAACTCATTTCCTTTGGTCTCACATGATACAGCTGCATTCTCCTCTGACCATATCAAAGATCTCTTTAAAAGTTCTGCAGCATCAAAAGTTTCATTTTTGGTTTGGTTTGTTTTGGTTTTGGTTTTTTTGTGTGGTGGTTTTTTTTTTTTTTTTAAGGCTGCACAACCTCACAAAGTACTTGTTTTCACTGCAAAGGCCCTCTGCAGCTGCTTCCTCCCACTTCTCTCTAAGCAATTTGGATGCCCACCCTGACCAGTCCCTGACAATTACAGACACTCATTACCTTTCCAAACAAGCACTTTAGTCCAGTGCCCCATGCTGCCAGTACTCTTTGCAAGTCCCTTGTTATTCTCCTCCACCTTCCTCTGTCCCTGCGGCTCCCACACAGCCTGGCACAGTGCAAAGAGCTGGTGTGAAGAGGTGGAAGGGAAAAGAGGGAACTTGCTAAGCCCTGAGGAGCCTGGAAAACATGAAGGAAAAGCCTCTGATACCTGTCTGCGCCTGTGAGCCCCCGCTTACTGTCTAATGGCTTCAGCTGTGGAGCAGGAGCAATGCTTGCCATGCTATGCTTGCAGGATGTTTCACCCAGTACTCCCTTACTGGCTTTATACATGGTTAACGCTTCTATATATTACGAGAACAGTGATTATATTGGACTAAATAAGCCTAATTTTCTGTACATCGTTCTCCAGAAGTACCTCTACCTACTTGTCTCTATTTCCAGCAGAACAAAACTTAAGGATTTTGGATGGTCCTTCCTGCTGGTATTCATGTTTTGCTCATGAATGTCGGCTTTATGGGGACCACAGCTAATTTCTGCAGGGATATGGCTCTAACTAGCTCTGGTCTTAAACTTGCCTTTAATGCACTGTTCATAGTCGATCTGTTTATAGCTGTTTCTTTCAAGACCCTGCCAGTATGCTTTTCAAAAGAAAATACTAGTTTGACAAAATAAATCAAATCATTAAAAACACTACTGCAAACACACACCTGCATGAACATAAGGGAGACACTGCAGTTGAGCAAGAAAAGAAGAAAAAAAAAAAAGCAGGGTTTAAAAGGTAGATACAGGGCCCCCTTCCAGCCTAGTTATTCTCCAGCTGCAAAATCAGACTGCTACAAGGGCTGCCATGAAGCCCTAAGCACTAGGAACACAGTACCAAGGTTTTAATGTGGGCAAATGATGTCCAAGTATTTAGAGTTGGACTTAATAATCCTTATGGGTCCTTTCCAACTCGAGATATTCTGTGATTCTATGATTGAATTGGAAAGAGACTGTGTAAATCCTTGAAGGCATTCCTAAAAATGCCTCTCCCCAAAAAAGAGGGACTCCTGGTCAACAGAAGTCCTGGGGAGGCATGGTGCACCACCAGCTCTGCAGACAGCTTCCCAGAGGCCCATTTTATCCACCAGTCCGGTGTAAAAACAGGCTGTTTCCTCCTGATTTCTGCCACCTGGCTCCTATTTGGCCTGAATCACTGTCGAAGGCAAAGCCCTTCACTTTATCTCCATGTAGCTCCATCTCTCACTGGCACAAAAAGTTATGACCAATTTTCATTTTATGCCATTTCAGATACAGTAATTGACATTCAAGGTCAAGACCTTGTGCCTGTACCAAGGTAAATAAATGCTGTGCACTTACTAACTTCAAGGAAGTTGTATTTTCTGGTCAGAAACCATTTGGAGACAGAGGTCTACCTCCTCTCTATCACTGCCTGCTTTTACATTTGTTTTTAGATAGATATGATCCCCCTTGCTATCTCATCTGCAGATGGGCATCCAGTAGTGTCCTCAGGTTAAGCACAGGAGAGATCTAACTGTGACAGTGCAGTTTCACAGAAATACAGCATCAGTCTGAATGGTCACAGCCATATAAATACATACACTCGGGTTTGATTTCCTCAGTTTTGCTCTTAATGGCAGAACTGTGGGGGATTTATATATATATCTATTAAAAAACATATCTTCAGCTAAACCTTGAGTTTCCTTTGCTATGGAAAACTTATGCTATGACTTCTGCACAGGTAAAAAGATTTTTGCAAGAGGAGAAACAAGCATCTAAAAGAAAGTGTTTATTCACTGATCAGTAAGTAGTTATATCTGGAACTGACGCAAAGTAGGTTCAGTTTTCCAACAGTAAACTCCAAGTAGTCTTATACAATTTGGGAGGGAAAGTCATCTCTCTGGTTTTCTTGTATTTCAGTAAACCATGTGTCTGTGTCCAAGAACTCTTCAGTTCATTAATTCAGCAACAATATAAAATATATACACAATCAGGGTAGAGTTTTCAAAAACAGGCACCTAAAATGAAGTTTCTACATCCATATTTAGGTACATGAATCTGATTTTTCAAACTACTAACCCCTGCCAGACTGCGCAGAACGCTGATGGCAGCTCAGCACTTCTGAAGGTTGCACCACTCAACGACAGCATCCAACTTTTTGACAGCCTTCTGGCGGAGAGAGTTTTCTCAAGCTTCATAAAACATGAAAGGCCAAACACAACATGTCCTGCAATTATCCACGCTGAAAAACAATCTTAATTAATAACGGGATCAACACTACTCCCTCTCCCCTTAAACTGCCACTGAAAAGTTTTGCTTTTCCTTCATTTCCTTTTTCCTAATACTTTAATCCTGTACTTCAAGTCTTTATCATACTATCAACCTCATTTCAGTGGTGTTTGTTGTGTAGTGTGTCAGATTTTACTCTTTCTTATTGTCAGAATTACTCACCTTACTTTATGCTCAGCAATTACAGCCTCAGAGGACACACACTGTTCCACTAAAATACTCAGGTCCAGGTTTGCGTCTGTACAAGGCTGACCTCAGTGACAGACCAAAGATTTAGATAAGGTTTAAAAAATTAACAAGAAAACTAAAATCAGATTTCTGCTTTTATCCAAATTAAGTACTTAGAGGAATAAACATTCACTAAAAGTATTAAATGCTAAACCCACATAAGTTTAGAACATTAACTTGATGAAATTAGCCAGTTATTTGCTCTCCTTTCCATCAGGTAATGGGTTGGATGAAGACACAAAATGTCACCTTTGTGTAAGACTGATATTGTCCATATTCTTAGGTGTATATTTTGACGAAAAGTCATCGACGCCAGCTGGAGTCAGAAGTTTGATCACTGAAGCCAAAAATAATCTTTTTACTTACTTGGATTTGTGAGGCAGGGTGTCAAATTTTGACATCTCAACAAAGTGAAAATTTGAAGAAAAGGCCAGATTCACCTTTCCCAGAACTAAGACCCTACAGAAAATACAGCAGTATCTCCCTGACGTCATCTATACATTCAAGATGCCTCTATTTTGGCTTAGCTAAAGAGATTTCCTAGTCAATTCAGAGTAAATCGAATTAAACAAAATTAAGGCAAGTGTTCAGAGCATTTTGCTCTGAAGTCATGCTCATCTGAACCGTTCTTTCTAGATTGGCCACATATTCTCAAACGAATGGTGTAAACCTCCTTCTTCCAAATCAATTGCTCACTCAAGAGATTTCCAGTCCAGGGGTGACTCCTAATAAGCCACATCCCCTGCTGTCATACCTGGAGTTTGTAGGACGGAGCTTCTTTGTACGTAACATTTGTAATCCTCTACTAAGATTACAAATCCTAGAAGTGAATGCATCGGAATGGTGCAATCTCCACACCATTACAACACTTGAAATAGAGAATTGAATATATACAATTAAAATTGGATCTATATAAGCAAGCAAGTTTTTCTCCAAACCAAGTACATTGAAACCAACAAGACTATTCTTTTAAAAAATGCAAAGGAGATCTTTAACTTCCAGCCGTTTCCATACCAGGCTCTGGACGTGAGCACATCCCGACATCCACATTTCCCAGCAAGCTCAGTCCCTGCTGCTCCTCTCTCTGCAGGCTGTCCCCACCCTCTTCCCACCTCTCCTTTCCCTTCTCCTCCTCAAGCCAGGGGCGTCCATTGGATTCCAGCTTCACAGTACAGTTTATTCTCAATTGACCAGTAAGTTTCATCTTTTGGACGCACATCTCCTCCTATACCACTCTGCTCTCATTCTCCCTGACTCCCTCAGCTGTCCCATTTTTATTCCAGTATTTCATTCCACTTCATTATTCTTCGTGTTCCTCATCTGCAGTCCAACCACTTTCATCGCAAATTTGCCTCTTTAGGTTTCTCCTATGATCTTATTTCTTTCTCAAATGCTAGGTCACCATTCCTCCATACACCACAGACTCCGTGTCCTTAGTTTGGACCCTTTCTCCATAACTCTTCTGTAGCATTTGAAATCATTGTCCGCTCCTTTCTGATGCCTTAAATCACATATAGCATCACAGCGCATCTAGTTTCTCTCGTCAGTTAAGGCGAACAGACTTGATTCAGCCTTCAGCAACCCCAGACCATTAACACATAGAGCCTTCAGGAAACTTTATTATTAAAAATTTGCATCTGACCAATAGAAAAAAAAAAAAAAAAAACACACACACAACAAAAAAACAAATCACGAAGATGACAAAAAGCACAAAAAACCAAAAACAAATCACAAAGATGACAAAAAGCACAAAAAACCAAAAACAAATCATGAAGATGACAAAAAGCACATTGACATCGAAGTCAGTTCCAAACATGAAGGCTGTTCCCAGCACAGGACTGCTAGATGGTCTTGTTTCACAGAGCTGTGCACAAGGGTTTCTTTTCATTGTGCTTTCAAATAAACACGTAATTAAATTTGTTCTACCCTGGGGAGAGGAGAAAGATGACAAACACAAGTGGGAGAGAGGAATCACACAAAATTAAGATTAAACTCTAAAGCAAATACCAAGTATGGCAAGTTTTGGTGGACGCAGGTGAAACTGTGCAGTTATCAGAAGCATCAGGCAATGTGATTAATTAGCAGTGCTGCCATTCCACCAGGCACCAGTCAGAGTAAAAAAGTTTCCATTATCAAAACAGTTCAAATCACAACTTTTTTTCTACTTTAAAATCCCTTCTATCATACATGCCATCACAGACACTTTGCACCATTTCCATTTTCCAGCAGAAAGTCTGAATGCTTAAATTCTAAATTCTATGTGGCACACTGAACCACCCTTCAGAAACTCCCCAAAATTAGACAAGGTGCTTAAGCTGCTAATTCAGGCACTTAGGTTAGACGCTGCAGATGCTCACCAGCCTCACTTCTTCACTACTGAGAACTGGCACGTCCCGGTACTAATGAATATTCTCACTCAGAGGACACTGATAAGCAGCATCTACAGCACCTCTGCAAATAATCACACTTCTCAGTGTGACGCCTCTCCCAGTCACTGGTACGTTTTGACCAGGATTTATAGTCTGAATTAAATGGGATTTCCTCTGTAAGCTCCTGCAAATTACTTATGTTCTGAAAACTATGACCTGTGGGAATTAGAAAAGGTAACAACACTACTTAAAAATAAAATATCACAAGGATGAATAATTTTTCGGTGACATCCTTTGGTCTCAGTGGAGCATTAAATAAAATTTCTACCACAGTCTAAAGAGCAAACCGTGATGCATGACAGAGTGGTTCTCCTGGAGCTCATCTTCAGGTTAGAACACAGACATTGTATTGAAACCACTTATTTGTGCACACTATTTACTCACAGGTTTTCAAAAAATAAAATCTAGGCTTCAAACACATACTCATCTTCAAATCCCATTCCCCCAAAATACAAACAGAAACAGCCTTTGCAAAGGTTATATAACTTAGGTCATTAGAAGATTTAAGGAGGTTACATGCATCACAAGTTTAAATCAGTTGCAATAAGGCCCAACTTGATTTAAGGCCCTCAATTAAAATCAACTAAAAACCGGAGTTTGGTATTCTACCTCAATCCAGCCCTCACATCAGTTGTGCCACCGTGTAACTCTGGTCTTTTATTTCTGGTCCATATCACCAGCAACACTGATTAATAATAGTTCTCCAGAGCACTAGCTCTTGAGGATTCGAAACGTGGCAATAAGGGATCCTAAAGCACACTGAAGGAAAAGACGGTACGCATAAAGCAATGTTCTGCACTCAAGTACTGGCTAGGCAGCGCTCTGCCTAGGCATCCGAAACGAATACATGGTTTACTCCGACACTGAGCTTTTGGGTATTTATTTCAACATCGCAAAGCTTCATGTTTTAAATAATAGAGGTGCAACAAGCAAACAACCTTTATTTTAACCTACAGAGAAATCGATGGTGGGGTTCCCCCGTCAGACTAGTTTTCCCATACTTTTGCTGTATTTTGAACATACAAAAAATGTTTTAGATTTAAAATATCAGTTTATAGAGCACTGTGAAAAGTCACATGGAGACTTTTGCATAATCTGCATAACAAAATGTGATTACAATTTTTCCATAGAAAACTGGAGAAGATAGTATAAATGCAGGTCTGAGCACCTTTTCAGTCTTTATACTGTACTGGCAGCATGACCATTTGCGCTACAGTAGTCCTACTGTAAAGGACAGTCTCAGCCTTCTTCCAGAAGAACTGTGCCCATCAATGCCTTAGAAATTAACTCTTTGAGTAGAAAAGAGTGGCAAGCGGATAGGAAGATCCTCTGACTACTAACAAAGTGAAATATTAATAGAAACCTTAACGCAACACAGAAAAACAGCAACTTGCAAAAAAAATTGTTGAATGTTTTAATGCATTTTGAATCATAATGAAGAAAAACATTTTACATCTAAAAACAAATTAGCAGAGTAATAAAAAGTGGTTCCATATAACTTATAAATTCTTTTTCAAAAAAGGTAGTTTTCACAGATTTAGGCAACAAATAAGATGTTTCATTCCAGATCTTCCTGACTGTAAAGTATACACAAGCTTTGTGAAAACTGATGTGCATTGCTTGAGAGAAAGACATAAAGCTTGATTTCGCCCGGTGATGAGTTTTCTGTGAAATTCTGCACAATACTGAAACTGTAACTGCAACTCTCCCCCATTTTATGAAATGCTGGACATTGTTCAGTGCTGAAAAACACTCTTCAGAACATTCAAAGCCATGAAATGTTTTCCAGGTATTTAGTCAATGTAGTATTATTCACTATCACTGCTCGTGTGTGATTTGCTCCAAGGGGAATGGCAGCTTCAGCTTAACCTTCGGTACAGTATACAAAATGAAGCTAATTGATAGTTAAGTGTTTAGCTGATTTAAGTATTAGCCTGCTCATAAGAACGTGGCTCTAGCACCTTGTTCAGTTGGTTTTCTTTCAAAGTGAAAGTGTGTAATCATCCCATTCCTGGTGCCAGAGGATGGCCCCTCTGGTGATATAAAAAGTTTGCAGCAATGATGATTAACCTGCATAGAGTCTGGTGGTCCTGTATTACATATGTATTAGAGAAGCTTAAACAGACAACTTAGTTTAGTAGGACCAAAACCAGTGACCCTCTCCCCCATCTCAGGCAATAAAAGGATAGTCATTGCTCAAGACACTACATACAGGCCATGCTGGAGAAACTGATTCTACTAGCTGGAGAAACACTCTTCTCTTTTTCTCAACAGCATCAACCTGTATAAAGTTCTCTCTGTTACCAACTGAAGAAACAATGAGTCTGTTTTTCTTAAACAGTAATACCTGCAACCCAACATCAAAATGCTTTACCCAAGAGTTTAAAAACAAGGGGGGAAAAAAATGACACCATCCTTTAAACCTTGTTATCAGAACACAAAACACTTAAAATTCTGCAGCTGCTTTCTCCAACCTTGCTAGTTTTGGTATTTTAAGATTACTTCAGTACAATTCTGTATATATCTTGTATCCCAAAACAACAACAACAAAAAAAAAAACACAGAAAAAAAAAAACAAGGGATCAAGCTACTATAATGACCTGTACTATAAAGATACTACATACATTCTCCATTAAATATCTTGAGCTTCCTTAATGTTTTGCTCCGCAATTACGTCTAGGACCCCAGTTTCCCTA
>NW_009601247.1:0-12545 GCF_000690535.1 Cariama cristata | reverse complement strand
AATTACTGAATGATGCATTCATCATCCCATCCCACTGCACTTCAATGCCATTATATGTTAGTTAACAGGAGAACAAGTTAATGTATCTGTCTTAACATCATTATAAACAGTGCTGTAGAGTACATGAGCACAGCTATAGTTTCACAAAATCATAGTGATGAGATAAAAAGTTCCTAATACTTATCTTATGCCAACCCACTATAACCTCCACGATTCCCATTGTAAGAGTGCACCCTTGGCTTACCCTCACCCTTCATCTTACACTGTGATATGTCAGACAGTTAGGGGCAGTATCTCCCTTTAGCTAAAAAGAAGTGTCTGTCTGAAGCAGCCTTTTTGTTCTTTTGAAGACATCAGCTGCCACCTGCATTTACTTCTATAATCAGCAGCTGTGGTAGAACACCCCACTGTGAGTGCAAAACAGGCTAAGCACAGCATGGAGCAAAACCAGAGTAAGATCATTGGGGATAAAGAAGGGAAACCTGCGTTAATTACCCCCTTTTGGAACAGAACAGACTGCAGCAGCCCTTGCCACAGCTGAGAACAGAAAGGTGACAGATGATGTTTACTTATCGTATTGCTCCATTACCTTTAAGTGTTAATTACCTTAAGGATTACATTTAGCATGATTGTCTTTCCTCTCATGTCAGAGATAGTGCTTCAGCCAGAGACCAAAAGTGCTTTTTTCTAGGCTACAGAGAGATTCAATGCATCTTGACCAACATTTGTTTTTGAGGTAGTACTCATTCACTTTGTATTGCTGGCTCAAAATAATAATATGGGAAGTGAACACAATTAAAAGTATGCTCACTGTAAGTATATAAACAAAAAAAACAACCCCCAAAAAAACAATTTCCTTTCTGGGCAGATCACCAAAAAGAAGCAATCCTTCTTACAAAGGTCAGCTCACATTCACTGGTAAAGTCAAACTTTCATAAATGGTTTATAACAATAGCTATAAACTAAAGTGCTTCAAAATTTGCTTGACTAGATTTCAGTGATTAGAATCATAATATTCTGGATTTTTGCTCGTATGAAAAGCCACGAGATTTTAGAATCACTTTATATAAGAAGGGCAGAATGAATATTTTTCTTTTTCAAAAGAAAAAGTACAAAAAGCATTCCAAATAAACCTATTTGGCAGTCTATACTCACTACAAGTTGCTTGCATTTTCCTTCTCAATCTACTATTTCTCCAGTAACTGGAATAAAAATGGAGCTGAAGTTGCACTATATCGCAGCACTAAAGAAAAAGTATTCCAAATCAGATGCAAACAGGAAAATGTTTACAATCATACAACTAGTGAAATTCACACTTCATTTCAAAGTTTTAGCCCTGCAGATTCTTTTTAACACAAGGCAGATATGTAGTCATGGAAAAATGTAACAGACTGCTATACACTCTCTACATTAATTACATAAGTTTCACATTTATGTCACAAATGTAATGCCCTACTGTGTAACTATTAAATTCTAAATAAGTTATGAACATTTATGTGTTCTATGCAACAGTGAACATATTGACCAGTGGATGCCAAAATATAAAAGTTCATACACAAGACAAACTAATTTTAAAAAAATCACATTTTCTGTACAATTCATGCAAACTGTGCACAATGTGGTAACAAGAACAACATTTGCTAAAGTCTCCACTTAAGGAAGAGCTTTTACAGCAACAGCAGACCAGTGTTCAGAAAAGTCTGCGAAAGTGTAGAAGTCCATGGCAACATAAAATGCAAAAATTCTTCCAGCATTTCATTTTTCTTGTAACAAAGCAGGGATGTTGATGTTCCAACCAATAGCCTGGCGATCAAATCCACATGTGAAGAGGTTACATATCGGATGGTCCTCACTCCATGCTGAGCAGCACACCATTCTTCTGTGGCCCTGTGACAGTTCGGGAGATAGCGATATTACTTCTGATACATTTTGAACGCCACTACATCAACAAGTCAGTGCAACCCAAAATGCAAACCTGCTAATGCTTACGATAGTTTTTACAAACAGTACTTGAGAATCTAAAGGTCATCGCTACTTTCATCTGCAAGGTAAAAATCCTTGTAACAATGAGACTCCTTAGTATCAGCACTGGATCCATAATGACAGAAGCACACAAACAAGTGCATCGAAACTTCTGAGTTTTCCAAGGTATGTTTGCTATCTAATTACATTTTACTTACAAAAGCAAATAAAATTTTGACTTTAGTGTTTTTATTTATAAAAGCAATCTTAAAATACAGAACTACTTGCTGGCAACTACTTTGTTACAAACCTGCAAGATTAAGTGTCCATTATGTTCATAACTCAGAAGGGATCATACTACAGAAGGAGCAATGTCATACTGAGGAAAAGCAATGCCTTATCTATTGTTCAAGTCAAATAGTAACAAATTCTGATCAACATCTAAGTTTAAAAAAAAATTTTGCCATGATTCAGTAGTGTCAGCCTGAACAGAAATATTAAGGAAAAAAAAAATTAAAACTAAACAATAGACTTAAAAAACCCCTAAACTAGAAAAAGACTAAAAAAAATACTAAATAAGTCTTAAAACTCCTTCCTAAATTCTGTCAAGAGCTGCTGAATCCACCCAAGAAAGCCTATTGAAGTGGCACAACCCAATTAAATTTCTCTTAGTCTAATTTGCTCCATTAGTGATGCTTGCCATGCCAAATAGCACCACAAATGCACAAAACTTGACGGCTGCAGCAAGGATGGTTTAGTACGCAGTACCAAATATCAAGAATGTACATGCATAAACACAGAAAGAAAAAAATAAAATTTTTGCCAAATCATACAAGGCAAGCTCACAAAACTGACTCCCATTTTTTTCCTTTTATGTTTCTTTATATAACAAATTAAACACCTTGTAATTGGAAAAACAAACAAAAAAAACATTAAACCTCATAGTGAGTCACTTTTCTGACACAATTCACATCAAGACATTAGAACACATTTGAAACACCCTTACACATTTTCTCCATTTCCTAAAGAAGGCAGACATTAGTTTCACTTCAGTAGGGAGAAAAATTATGATGAAATCCACTTGAAAAATCATTTCCAACTCCAATAAAAAAATTCAACATATTACTTATTTGCATGTTGGTCATTTTTAGTAACTAACAACAGCATATTTGTACAGAGAAGTGTCTTTCAGCATTGTTCAGCTTTTAAGCTAGAGAGACCAAATTTTACTTTTAACCTTGTACGAAAGAAGAACAGACGTACTTTAAGGCTATAAATATTCAGTTACCTGTCTATTACTGCGAGGGAGGCGTGCTAATCGCACTCCTGACATGTCAAATAATCTAACCTGTCGGTTGTCATGTGGAAGGGCGATGATTCTTTGGCCAACACATACGTTAATCCTGCACAGAAGAGACAAAATTAGGTTATGTACAAAACAGTGAACCTGGCAAACAGAACTTGACAGTACAAGTTTAAGTTCATGGGAAATGATACAGCTGAATTTTTCCTGATTAGAATTCACAAGCGAAAAAAGTATTAAACCATTAAGGTGTGTTTTCTATTGTGCTAGGTGCTCAAACAGCCTTAACATCTGCATCCCATATAAAAAAAATCTCAGAAAAGCAATATTATGTATTTATTGAAAGTTAATGTTGACTACACCTGCATTTTCTAAAACCACTTCAGATATTTTTCAAAATCTCACAAATCTCAACTTTAATTTTAGTGGCTAAAATTAAATGTATATTCAGTGAATGAATAGAATCAACTATTTCAGTTGGAAGGGACCTACAGTGATCACCTAGTCCAACTGCCTGACCACTTCAGGGCTGACCAAAAGTTAAAGGACCTTATTAAGGGCATTGTCCAAATGTCTCAAACACTGACAGGCTTGGGGCATCGACCACCTCTCCAGGAAGCCTGTTCCAGTGCTTGACCACCCTCTCGGTAAAGAAACATTTCCTAACGTCCAGTCTAAATCTCCCTTGGTGCAGCTTTGAACCACTCCCATGCATGAAAGAAATTAAGAAATAATTAAGAAAACACAAATTAAGAAAATAGTAACTCAGAAATCTGCTTACCTGTTGACGGCAGAATCTGTACGGATTGTTGCAATAGGAGACCTCATGTTTTTCAAATCCCAAACTTTTACAGTACGGTCATCACTACCAGAAACAACATTGTCTCCCACAGTGAAAACTGCAGATGTCACAGTGCTAAACAATCAGGAGTAAAAAGAAAGATGTCAGCTCTAAAGTTCCTTATTAAGCTAGCATCTGACTTAAAGTTCTATTTTCTGTTCCAGTGTTTCCTTTAAAATATGTAACTTGCCTTTTTTTTTTTTCTTTTTTTTAAACCAAAGTAACCTGAAATATTAAAACTCCAAGTGGGTATTTTAGAATAAAAAAAATATTCTTACAAGAAGCTGTTTCACTTAAGGTATACAGGGCTTGACTGGCCCAAGTGCTAAGAAAAGAAGCCCAACAGTTGAGAGTCACTCTGGAGGAATCTCTCATATTCCACCAGTCCTAATACGAGCTAAACATGTCCAGCCTTGAAACTTTAATTCACATTTTGAAGTTCTGTATTAATGTCCAGTAGGCTTACCAGACAACAAAAACTGAATGAGTAGCACACAGTACAATTCTTCCTCTCAAGTGTTTTGAGACCAGTAGCCAAGTTCTTCTACTTTCCATCTGAAGACTTCTGTAAAACTACCTCGGGCATTTGTCATTCACAGCACAGACACTGAAGAGATCCAAAATACCTATCTGAGATGTAGCTAAAGCTGTTTTGTACACACACCTAAACGTGCTGTAATACATATACAGAGCTTCCAGTATAACTCCTCTAGCAATAGCTACAGCAATCTAATAATTTCTAATTGTGATTTCTATTCCTATTTTACAATTAGATAAAGTCTGAGAGTCAGATGAAAAAAATGGCAAGCAGTAGCAGTAAGAAGCATGACCAGATGGTTCTTCAAATTTTACCCATTATATCTATAAATGCACAAGGGCAGCCAGAGAAAGATTCCCAAAGAATATTTCTTGCAATTGGAAGTGCAACATATTACTTTCAGAAGAGGTTATATAAAATAATTTTATTTCAGAATTTTTTTATCTTTATATTTTATACTGTCAGAGAACAGTACACTGCTGAGCTCAAATGAACAGTTCTCATGATGATGAGCTGAATTTTTTAAAAATCTTTTATTTCATATTAATCAAAGTTTTTGTACTACTATTTTCATTTTAATACTGAGTGAATTCCCAACTCAAACCCAGTTATTTTCTGCCCACACAATGTACTAATAAAGCATTTTTGTCTCTCCCTAAAATCATTAGGGAACGCTTCTCAACTCTGTTTCTACAGATTTGATTTAATGACCTATCTTGTATCTTGGGTCATGCACATCAATTTCTTAGAATTTAGTAATTTTAATTTAAGTTGTCAGTTGTTACTGTCACTTTGGTTGTTCTGCAGAAATTTGAATTCATGTCCTATCCAAGGAGCTGATTGAGACTAGCACTAGCCAGGTCACAATGGACCAGTTTATGCAAGTCTCTTAATTTAAACTGACACCAAGTTAAGTTTTAATTAGGATGAAGGCTCACTTTATTCACGATACTAAGTTTCTTAATGCATTATTAGAAAGCAGCTAAGCTACCAGGGAAATGATTACAATAAGAACCAAGAGGTCTTCAGCTAATCTTCTGGATTTCATGAACCAGAAGTCAAAAAGTTAAAACATACATGAAGGCCACAACTGATCAGTCTCTCATCAGGCACCTTCACATTTGGGAAGAAAACTCATTCACATAGTCAAGTTACTGCAGGATAGGGTTGATATGCTCTTAGCATCAAACTTGTCTTCCACCAGCCTGACCTCCATTAAACTTACCAACATCTGCATTTCTCTCCTTGATAGCTCTTTTCCCAAGCTGCAAAATATCTCAGTAAACTGTTTCAGACTTTCACTGAACTCTATACTGCTGTGGTACATTTGAAACAATGTTTACAAGTTTAGATTCACTATTTAAATAGTTTAAATCTCCAAACTTTGCACACACATTGGGAGACTTCCTTGTACACACCAGTGTAAGGAATTCAAGTCATAGAAAAGCTCCAGGTAAGTGAATACACAGCGTTTTAGTATTCTGCTGCCAACACACAAATCTGATGTGTTTTCATATCACACATTTTATTCCAATTACAGATGGAATATGTTGTGAAATCATCTTAAAATAACCCTCCAATTTTGGATGCTTTTTTCTACAACCCTAAATAGCTTTCCAGCTTCTTTGATCTCACATTGGTTCTCCTTTATCACTTATCACTGTCAAACATAGTTCTTTGACTACATACAAGCTCTCTCATTCTTAGATTTATCATTTTTCAAATGGAAACATTCAAAACTATTGCCATGCAAACAGAATGCCAACTCTAGATTAGCTCAACCCTTACTGCTCCTGTAAAACAAAAAGACTCTCAAAAGAAAGCAAAATCCCTTTCTGTACTGTTTTCAGTTTAATTATTCATTCATATATTACTGAGTACACGAAGAAAAAGTTTGTAAAATAAAGATGCAATAGAGCTCTGCTGTAGCTCTCTCTGGCGACAGGGCAAGTGATAGAAAGGCAACGGGAAGGCTGCCAGGCCGTTTTCAGTGACATCTTTAAAGGTGTCCAGTGGTCTCAGGCCTCTGCCTACCCTCCCAACAGTTCATCCCTGTAAGGCACAGCAGGCTGGGATATGCACTATGTGCAAGCACAAGTGACTACAAACCCAGCCTTTTTCATAAGGACTTTTGAATTCAAAGGCTAGATATAAAAGCATTTTTTACTGAATCCACTGTTTACAATCAAGAATTTTGGTCACAGTTTCAAAGCAACCAGTATATGGACGTACTGCATAACAGTCCCAGACAGTATGCCTTAAAAAAATGAAACGTTACTCTTCTAGGGGAACCTATAGATACACTACAGTCAATTCTCAAAGAGATCTCATTTTCAAAATAAGGTTGCAAGACTAGAAGTTTTAAGTAACTTAATACCAAGTCCAGAAAGGCCAAAAGCAGTACCATTCTCACAAACTCAACAACTCTGAGGAAGGTTATAAGCACTTGATCGTCATCTGAGTAAAGACCATGTGGCTTTTTTTGGTTTTGTTTTTTTTTGAAGTAGAACATCTTGAGTTAATATTTAAAAAACACACATACATTTAAATTCGAGAACATGTACAACACTACTGACTTCAGAAAACACAAGCAAGTGGTGTGCTTATAGGTTTTCTTATGCACTATAGATCATGCGGTCTCCTCTGCTATTCCAAACTGGGGCATCTCTTAAGATGAGACAGATGCATCTCATCCTGGTTTTCGGTTGTTTTTAATTAAGGCAACATAGCAATAAGAAAGGTCACTTCCTACTTATAAACTGAAACAGGATTTCAGCCCAACTAAAGGGAGAAGGTGAGAAGAAAGGGAAGCAAAGTCTGTGTGGGAAGAAAGAAGCTGGCAGAGCAGCCAATATACAAGTAACCTTTCAAAAGTACTGCCTCCCTAACCCCACCCATATTTTTATGTGGCTAGTTTTACTTTCTGTTTATACTAGGATTCAGTTTGTTCTAACCCAGCTAAAACTGTGGTTAACATCCCCTTGGCTAAATTAATAAAAAGTGTCAACAAAAGATCATCAGACCCTGTGTTAATAGAATGCTAGAAGACATTAGGTTTTTAATAACTCAAGAAGATGACAGGTATTGTAGGACATTAAAAAAAAAAAAAAACACACACCAAAAACAACTGGCGAAGAGGAAGCAGTCTTATGACACTTCAAACCATGGGTCCCACAGGGACGTTGCTGCGCTACAACTATTCTCCAGAAAAGCTTCAGCCTCTGCCAAACCCCAGCAAAACTCATTTATCTTGTCATAGGGAGCAGCCGAGCGTGTACTTCCAGCTGACAGCGTGGCACTTCCTCACCACACACCGCCGCCTGGCCTCGAATATCCTGCTCCCTCCGTGGGTCTCAATCAACAGAAATACTGTAGTGCTAGCACTCCTCATTAGGCCAAACAGCTGTCTCCCCAGTCACACTGAGACACAAAACTGTTTTGCATAACAATCTGCTGAAATTCCACACATAGGGGAAGGAAAAAAAAAAAAAGATGATGTTGAAAATGTTGGACCATGAAATGCTGATGCATTTGGCAATGTACCAATAAAAAAAAGTTAACACTGCTCTTTCCATTTTGATTTGCAAACTATATTGGGATTTACTGTTGAACACTGGGAGACATGTTTTCATGCCTGTGAAAAAAGGTCTACTCATAAGCATTAATCTGTGTGTGGGATGAAGTTCTGGAGAAAATGGGCTAAAATAGAGCTTTCAAGTAAATTTATTCAATGTACAGCAAATTGTAGTTAAACAGCAAAATTTGACTGCTCAAATATGCCTCTCATTATAAGTAGTAAAATTCAGGAACAAAGCCTAAAGGAAGCTCTATTTGGGACAGCATTTCCTGCACAAGAGTTTCCTTTCTTTTAGGGGAACAAAGCGTATCCCCATACTGAGCAGTCTGCAGCCTGGTGGGAAGCCCTGACAGCAGTTTAAAATCTCCAGATACGGACAAGTTTCCCTATCTTAAAGGGCAATGGCATTGGCCGCAGGAGTCCCAGGTAAGGAGCACACCAATACCTCCACATTTGATTGTGCATTTGGGTTTTAGAAGTGCTAAAGGCACTTGATTCCAGGAAGAGCTACGCATACAATTCCCAAAGTCTCTTTGTGGATTTATCTCCAAATATCGACAGAGCTTTTTCCTCCAACTTGAGAAATAGTAAGAATAAACCATGTAGAAATTAACACAGAAGAGGGAGGGGGTGAATTCAGAGATGACTGTTAGCACTGAAAAGTCATTTTTTTAGCATTTAAATCAACAGTGTCTACTCCAGAGATATGCATTTCATGACATTTAGAGAAAATTGCCAGTATCTCCTTTTCTCACTATCTGTCTTAAAATAATAAAATTACACAGGATTGAAAACAATAACTAGCTTTTATGAGAATTACTCAATGCCAAGTTAGTAAATTAGTTAAGGTGCAGGTATTTTTTAAATCAATTCCATTACATTTATGATGGGATAAAAAAAAAATCCATTTACCCCTGCAGTATTGCTGCATGTTACATAAGCTTTGGAACGACAACACACTATAAAACATTATGCTTTAGTCAGTAGGATACAAAGAAAAGGCCTTTGGCTATGCTCATTTGTGGGTCATTTGGGGAAAAAAACAAAAACAAAAACAAAAAACCACAGCACTTTTTAGCGCATGCTTTGAAGAATGGAATTAAGATTCTCTCCATCTATTGTACTGAAGCACTACAATAATAATTGAAGCACTCCTAAGGAACTGGATACAGATTTGTTGCCTACATCTTTTTTAAAGCGGCTGACAAAACTTTAACAGCTAACACTCAGTACAGTCAAACTTTGCATGTTATATACTCCACTTCCCAAAATAAAACACCTAAAGGATTTTTTTTTTCTTTTAGCTACAGAGCTTATAATTTTAAGCACTTACTTTTATAGCTTAAGGAGTAGTTCATTCAATTTTTTTATATTTATTAATTAAGAAGCAATTTTTACCATGAGGAAGTTGGTCAATGACAACAGAAAAAGTTCAAGAACATAAAGGAAACAAAACTACCAAAGAATATTATCCTTCAAATCACTTTTTCGGCACTTCAACAACTTCATGACAGTATTGGGTCGGGGGAAGGTTAGAATAGAAAATGGAGTATTCAAGCTGTGCAAGAGAGCAAAGACGGGTAACTCAGAAGAACTGAAAACATGTAAAACATGCTGGGCCCACTCTGTCCTGAAACAGATTCACAAAGAAGCTAACAACATTGTGGGAAGGTAAGACAAATTCAAAGCCGGATGCTTGAGCGATCAGCTAATAAGGCTGCTAACAACTCTAAGAAAACTGCTGAAACCTTAACATGCTCTGCTACATGTATGTAATAAATAGAAACCAAAAAGCTTTTATATGTACATGTTTAGAAGCACAAACTTTAAAAAAAGCTAACCCTAGAGCTTAATGTCCAGGCCGTAATGTTCATTTAAAAAATATGCAATATGCAAATGTGGGATCAGGAAAGTGTTTGAAAGGCAAGTTTGCGGCCTTTTTCAATGAAATGCAAGAGAAAATAAAAAAACACAGCAGACAGAAGAGGTAGGAATACTGACAGTAATATCAGAATCATCTAGTTAACCAGTAAGGCTTGGGGAGAAAACTGAATGTTTCATCAGAAAAACTGCATTTCTTACAGAAGCTGGATTGAGATCTCCACACGTAGTGAATGCCTAAGGCATTCTTTGATTAGAAAGAACAGAAAAATGGTAGACTGATGGCACTAACAGCTGAAGCAAGAACAGGACTACCTTGAACAGAACAGATGCTTTAAACTGGTTGAACTCCACTGACAGCACCCAACTTGTGACAGTTTGGCACAAGACTCCCTTTCCTAGCACAGCTTTTAGTCAAAGGTGCAAACCTTGCAATTTTAGAACTAAATCTAGATATGTTTTAGCTTCACCAAGAAAATGTACCTGAATACGAATACCTAACAGTGACCTTTTAATATTGGGAATATCTAGAATAAGACTACTTTCCAACAGAGATGTTTAATGACATCGCTGCCTGATGTGAAAGCATTTCCCCCCTGCCATGACTCGGTCTTTCAAGAACAAGACAGACACATATCATGGTATGAGAATTATTATCTTGCAGAATAAAGAATGTGGGAAAGCCAGCTGACCTTGGCAAACTTAGTGTCCATGAAACTAAAGCAATTATTAGTTTCTTGATACAGAATGTCATTTTGACGTTAATTCCCAGTTTACTAAATGTCAGAATTCAGCCCAGCATCCTAATCAGCTGCTGCTGATGTATTTTCATATTTTTTAATTCAGGTTTTCCAGCTAGTGTAGGAGTTTGAAGAGGAAAAGTTGAAGAAGCAAGACATATTTGCAATGCTGTAGTTTCAAAGTTCTCAGGATGAAGCACAACTCACCATCCGGCTGCATATTCGGAGACAGATAGACAGCAAATTAACAGGAACTTTCGCCTTCTGATCTCCTATAGCCACAAAAACAGAGTGAAAGGAGGAAGAATATGCTGCAGTCTGCAGTGCTATAATGTAAGATCCACTTTCAGGAATTTTTTCTCTGAGTTTGCCCAGAAAGTAACACAAAGATATAGATTCAACAGCTAATGTACATTTATGTTTGATGCACTGGCTCAATCTAGCTACAAAGATCAGTAAATTTGAGAAGTCATAAACAAACTTTATAATTTCTTCTGACTAGGTCAAAAGTACCGGCTCAATTTTTTTTTTTTTTAAGTCAAAAATGCATTTAATCGCCATGACAAGTTGGTGCATAACTATACAATGAACAGTCAAGAAGCATTAACAAAGGATATTCACTTAAGGATAGCAACCCAAAGCTGCTTCCGAAGACAACATTTTACTCTTTGAAGGAAGGTATTTGCACAGGTAACTTGTAAAAAAGAACTGGTAATTTGTAGAGAAGAAAATATGGGAAACTTCTAACATCTCCTAAATATCTATTAATATAGGAAACAAAGCTCTTCAAGACAAAATCCAGCAGCTAGAAACTTAAACTAGACAAACTCAGACTAGGGAGGCATAAAAAATTCAACAAGGAGGTTAACTAAACACTGGGATGAGCAACTTACAGAATATACCAAGGGCTAAGTTGAAATCTTCATCACTGGAACAGCCTAACACCCAGCTGGCAATTGTACTAAGATTACCTCCTAATTCAAAACATGCATCAATGCAAGAAGCTCAACACAGATACGCTGATGATAACAGACTCCTTCTGGCCTTACTGGCAGAGAATTTATTTTCTTGGACTGTCACAGTAGTAGACTACAAGAAATATTCCGTTTTTAATAAAGCAAGCAGTTATATGCTCAGAAGACCAAAACAGTAGGTGATTTCTTAGTCCACTTAAAGTACAGACAATCTCTCATAGCTGGTATATACACACTATTTTGACAGAACATCACTTTATAGTACAAGGCAATGCACAGCAACTGCTTTCCATTTTCAGATGTCAATTAACTTTGTAAAATCATACTCTGCATATAACAGAATCCTTTAGTCTCTCAACACATCATCATCATTCTGTTACATTTTTCACAAATAATAATAATGTGCGATTTCGACTAAATCTTAAGTCTAACTCATTAAGCTACTGAAAAGGAAATTACACTATCGACATATGTCTCTAGTATGGAAACAGACACAAAGCATAACACTGCAGGGAAGAAAAAAAACCCTACACTTCCGAGCAGGTTTAAAGTCTCACTCCCTTCCCTCTCATTTCCAAAACTGAAAATTGATCTAGGTGGCAGGAATCCCATGCCGGATGCAAAGTTTCCAGCGGCAGAAGCCGTCCGACCCCCTCCGACTTCAGGGCCAGGCCCCGAAGAGCACCCCCTGCCCTCCGCCCCCCCGGCCCCTATTTGTGCGGCTTTCCG
>NW_009601246.1:673-876 GCF_000690535.1 Cariama cristata | reverse complement strand
GCTCACAGGCACACACATGGGTGCTCCCACGCCCAAGCAGCTGGAAGGATACTTCCACTCCACGATGCTGACGCATGCCTTCCGCAGAGGGTTTTGCAGGGTTAAGCAGAACAGAGCCCTGGCTGGCCGGGGGGCTGCTGGCAGTACCGGTTTCTTGGACTTGTTCTGTTGCCTCTTCTTCACATCATCCTAGGGAGAATCAG
>NW_009601246.1:0-301 GCF_000690535.1 Cariama cristata | reverse complement strand
CAGTATCTGAAAGAGAATTGCCTGTGTCCCATGTCAGTTCTCTCCCCAGATCCCCCGACCTCCCTTGCCCAAACTGGGAAGCCGGGCTGCCTGAAGCAATGCGTGAAGCCCCATTTGCTGAATTGTATTATTCAGGGTGAGATGGGGAACCCAATTGTGGCCGTTTCCCAAAGAAGGCTACCCCACAAACTGATCAGTCCCCTCTGTCTGAAGGATTTCACCTTCATTTCGTGCAAACTGGATCCTGGGATCCTAGGGCTGTAGGGCCTCTGGGATTGGTTCCATCACACTGACGGGGCCT
>NW_009601245.1:1218-1490 GCF_000690535.1 Cariama cristata | reverse complement strand
TGCCCTATTGCTGGGAACGTGCAGGGCACCAGTACAGCAGAAAGATTTAATTGCATGTCAAAATTAAATCTCTTTTGATGAAGAACAATTCAACTACGGCTCTGCCTAATCAAATTAACAAAGTCTTTTTTGATTTTCAATTATCTTCTTCACTGGAACACTTTATCCGGTGCTCCTGTGATACAGCTGACAAGCCCCGACTAACAATTGAGGTGCTTTGCTGCGCTTCAGCAAGGCAGGGCGACCACTGGAGCCCCCACTCCACCTGCCCA
>NW_009601245.1:679-1103 GCF_000690535.1 Cariama cristata | reverse complement strand
CACCGGGATGCTGCACAACGGGTGAGGCTGCACCAGGCCCATCCCACCTGCAGCACCCACGCTAGTGCTGCTGTAACACCCTCCCAGAGGCTGGCAGGGCTGACAGCCCAGAAAACCCTCACCATCACCCCAAACCAGAAGCCCGGAGACCTGGGGAGAGCCAGCAGCAAGGCCAGCCCCCCGACATCGTGCCCTGCCGGCAGCAGGGCGAGGGGACCTGGGGGTGCTCATCCATGAGCTTGGGGCAGGCACTTTCCCTCCTCGGGACGAAAACGTGCAGACACCAGCACCCGTCGCCTCTTCAGCAGCACCCATCGCTGCCCACCTCCCAAGGGCACCCAGACCCCGGGTGCCCCTGTGCTCCCCAGCCCGCTGGAGTGTGTCAGCCCCCGAGCTGCAGCGGCAGGGGGGGGGGCCCCCCCCC
>NW_009601245.1:0-286 GCF_000690535.1 Cariama cristata | reverse complement strand
CGGCCCTGCTACACCCAGCCCTGGAGCGTGCATGCCCTGGTGCCTTGAGGGTCGGCTCCAACCCCTTCCCCTCCTACCAGGACATCAATTACCTGGGGAGGATGGATCTCCCTGTGCTCCCCCCTCCTGACAGACCCCAGGGGCCTGCAGGAGCTAACAGATGGGACTCAGACCCAGGACCCCAGAAAGGGGCATATCCTGCACCCTGGCTGGAGCCAGCTCACCTGAGCACCTCGACACCAGCGGGGCTGCGCACACACACCACGGGCCCTGGAGGAGCTCTGAG
>NW_009601244.1:0-2019 GCF_000690535.1 Cariama cristata | reverse complement strand
GTATTACAGCAGGTGGAAGAGCTTTCAGTTAGGGGGGTAAGAAAGATACCACAGTACAGCGTGTCTAAAACTTCTGTAGAGCTGAAAAGCAGAGCAGGTGTTAGAAAAAGAAATCCAGGTACTCTGCCTCCATATTGATGGTACTAAACAATAAACCAAATTACATTCATTGAAAATTAAAAATAAAAGGCTTTAATTAAAAAGGAATTATCAACTTTATAGTAGATCTTGCCTAATTTGCATTTTATTTAATCAAGACAATCTCTTGAGTTAAAATTGGCAGTCTTGTTTACTGTCTCAAGACCAATACAGGTGATGAATGTGTTACTGTGGTTTCATTTTACCAGGATATTATTGTCTTGCTAAATATGCAGCTGCATAGCTAATAAATGCGTGATAAACTTATTACTATTTAAAAGCTTGATTATAGCTGTGAAAAGAAGTTTCTGAATTCCTGATTTCCACATAGGGCAGCAGTTCAGTGACATACCGACTTAGGGTTTTTAATGACTGCTTTATCTTAAGTCATGAAGAATTAAAACTTGCTTTTAACCTTGGTAAAAACCAAAAAGGTAATGTGTGAGAGCAACCAATGTTGTTGGAAACTTGTAAGTGTTTTTAAAGAATTGTATGGCAGACATCACCTTGACCAGCTTCTCAGCTAGGGGGGACAAATTGTTTAGTGCCACTAGAAAAAGTTGTGCTATTGCTGAAACTTGCAGATTAGTTCAATATGGAAAAATATCCTAGTGGAGGAATAAGGGTGTGGAAACTACAGAAACAATAGATAGTGTATAATGTAAATCCTATGTCAATTTTGACATTGGTAAATGACTTTGGCAATGTATTCCACAAACTTGTCAGGTCATAAATTAGGACAACATTTAGCACGGATGCTGTCCAAGGTGCGTGGGGGGAAATCATGCTTCTATTTTTATGTATCCATACTATGTTACTGAGTGTGGTGAGTATGCTTCTGCAAAGATGTTGGACACATTGATCAGATGTGTTTTGACATGCTGTGGGAACAGCATGTCATAAGAAACCAGTTATCTCTGGTCACAGACTGATAAGAAATGTGCAGAAGCACAATTCCTCTTCTCTGCTTTTCCACCTTAAAATTTGTGGATTCTCAAGTATCTCATCCCAAAATAATTTGGTGACAAATGTGTTGGGGACAAATTGTGCTAAAACTTTATGCATGTTTAATATAGGTTAGCCTTAGGAAGCGTAGAGGTTCTTCAGGAAGGCAGTAAGAAGTAGCATTTGAAAGGTAGATTTCACAGGAAATAGGATTTCATCCAGAATAAAGGAAATGAACATGATGAAATACTGCGAGATAAAAATAAAATAATGCAATGATGGAGAAAGATCTGGCCATTTTCAACTACCATGCTGTAAGTTCTAGATTCCACCTTGTGTTTAACTTCTTGATTCTTTACCAGCAGGAGTCTGACATAAATCAATCCCCCCACTTTCTTGCATGCCGAGAGGTGGACTTAGGAGGACTGTATTTTGTGTGTACAGATACACATACATGCTTTTATATGAACACATGTTAAGTTTATCCCACAGATGTTTTGGTGACATCCAAAAATAGGGTCTAGATTATGATTTGGAAGATTTGTCTGCAATTCAGTCAGGTATACCTGCCTCATTATTGCAAAAGCATTGCTTGCCTTATATGAGAAAAGCTGTCTATATGCAAGGTCTCAGTGAATTGCTCCAAATTATGGATTAGAATTTTGCCGTAGGCTAACCACATTCTTAGCTATAACCATGCCATAGAAAATGGATCTATAAATGAAAATGTCATCTGCATCTGTTTCTTCCTCATTCTAGTACTTTGTCTACCTTCATTGTTGTTCTTAACCTTCCCACGTCTGGAAACAGTTCCTTATGTATGTCTATCAAAGGACCATATGGGGTATCTTCCCTTCCCTTCAGATTCTCTTCTGGGAAAAGACAAGTTTAATACTGATATTATGTGAGAGTGAGCACAAGAGATCACTGTGAGCA
>NW_009601243.1:0-10709 GCF_000690535.1 Cariama cristata | reverse complement strand
AGGAGGGGTGTGAAGAACGACACCAAACCCAGGGGAAGAGCAGAAACGAAATCCGAACGACTGCGACGAAATAAACCTGCCTTGTAGGCGTGTCTGGGGCGCCCCACGGCGAATTCCACAAACGGCCCCGCGGCCCTCGCTGAGGGCAAGGGGAGAGCGCGGTTCCAGTCAACATTACAGCAGCCCCACAGTAAGGAACCCCGCTTCTGCCTGGGCTAACCGCCTTCCTTTCTCCTTCAGAACGCGAATCGATGCTTCTAATTTGACACTGAGGTTGATGTAAAGGAAAAAAAAAAAAAAAAAAGAGTAGTTTATTTTCTGAAGGGAAATGGATGCAGGCTGTCTTTCTACCCTAGAGCAAAAGCAACCCACGCAGCACCTCACATAACAGCTTTGCAGCCACCTTTGCACTTCACCACCATTTCTGACCAGCTTCCGACCTGCTGAAGTCGATGGTACCTGCTTAAGGACATCATCGCTTTGTAAAAGCCCCGAGGAGCTGCTGTAGGTCTTCCCACTGCAGAGTGTGCAAAGAGTTGCTCTTTCCACAGATCTGATTGTCTTCTCTCAACCGTCTCTTTTTCAGCCATATGACCTTTTGGCAGCACAAAGACCAGAGACAAGCGTGCTTTGCACTGCCAGTATCACCACCCGTTACTACGCTATTAATGGGCTACAAAAGAAAAGTTGTAACTCAGAAAGGTGTTACCAGGCTAAGAAATCAAGAGGGGAGGGGAGAATGTGCTGTCCTCCCTGGGAAGAGGGGTGTGCGTGGTGGGAGGGAAAGAAAAGACACTTTGGCATTGCTCTTTCACGTTATTGTAAGGTCGGGCAAGAGGGGCTGCAGATGCCTGGATCCTCCTCTGCCTCAAGGACCACCTAATACCTACATTTAAGGTTCAGGCATGCCAACCGTACCTGAACACACGCTTTCCAATTAGCTAGTAAATGTTCATATACACAAGCAAGATGCAATGAAGTTACTTTATCAAAGACGTGCTTTCCTGTCATCACAGAAGTACGTCACCAAGACTTGTAAGTTCTTGTCTTGTATTTCTGCTCAAACCCCAGAAGCAAATGAGGAGGATCTGATCTTATCCTCTAGTATGTTGTGTGGTCCTAAGGAGTTCATTAGTGTAGGAAGCAAAACAGAAGCAACAGAAACACTGGGAGAGCTGACTGACCCAGAAGCCTCTTGCCCATCAATATTCTCTTGCCATCTTCCTTTTTTTTTTAAAAACAAGCAAGTAAACATTTTCACCACATGACTCGTGCTGGACTCTGAGAGAACTCCCCCAACACACACACATGCAGGCTGAGAGATGTTCATAAAAGCTGTGCCAGATCCTGCAGATAGATCTGTGGATGCAGACACTTCCTGCCCACAGGAGAGAAACCTCACCAGAGAAACCACTTCCACAACACTCTCTGCTTCACACAGCTTCCTGTAGGCCCTCTTGATTTTTACTGAACAGGGCAAGCCAATAACTAAACAGTACGTGATATTTATCTCACCACAGAGCCTGCAGTAAGCCTACCTCAGGCTGGAAAACCCTCGATGAAGGCACTGACCAGTGCCTAGGTGCTTGGCTCCTGCAGTCAAGTCATTACGAGCAAATAGGAAATACAATAACAAAACACGATCGTGAGGTCTTACAGTTAGGAAGACAACACCTAACACAACCTTTGTTTCAGTAGAGAAATATTTCTTTAGTAGAAATGATTTCCTAGCAACAGCAATTATTTTAGTGGCAACTATTAGTTCAGAATGTATGGAAGAGCAGGAAAAGTAGTCATTCATTCAGTAACATCTGTGTATCCTAGGACGTTCCAAGTCTAAATTCAGACTCATTGGAATTAAAACGTGAATTCAGTGCTCGTCAGTATCTCAAAGCTGCTTTTTCCAACTTTATTTAAATACTGATTGTATAAGACTCTCTCCTTTCTTCATTTTAAGTTCAAATTTGAGGTGTCAGCAGATTGTCTAACAGGACTGTTAGACGTATAATTTTGGGAACACATTTTAATTGTCCTAATTCTCAGGCTTGAGGTAAGAGGGAGAAAAGGACAGATGCCCTCCACATCATAACACTTTGAAAGGCCTTCTAAGAGTTTTAGAGAAATATGGCGATTGATGTGCACCACATCTGCATGCTGGTTTGCTGCGCCTGATAATATTGCAACTGCAGCATCGGCTCGTGCCGATCCTCTGCCTGATCTTGGTTCAATTGCTTGCTGGGGGCAGCTGATTCAGAGGAAACTTCAAGAAATCCTCAAAAAGCTATTGTTAGAATCGATAACTGCCCCAGTGGTAGCACTGCTAGCCCTTGGTCTCTGCTTTGACAAGCTTCTGCTCCGCCAAGTGTTGAACTTGGCCACCTTGCTCATACCAGCCAGACAACTTTACAAGGGAAAGACGCTTCCAAGTTGCCAACCCAGGTTAAAGGGCCAGTTTTATGGTGGAGATGTGTTCTTGCTGCCAAAAGTCACACCTCTGGAAATCTTGTTTGTCGACCTTTCCCCTAACAGAGAAATATCATGCACACGACAGAATTTGTACTTGGCCAGGCTACTCACTATGCGGCAGAGACCTGGGATTACAGCACAAAACTACCACTACAGAGCACTCAAACACAAGAGGGATTATGTGGGTACCCTACTCCTCAAAGAGACTTATGTTTAAAGCCGAATCAGCAGCAAGGCCTCCTGGAACCTTACTCTCTCCACTTGAAATTAATTTGACACACTGCAGGCTGTTAAATAATAAAAATAATTTTATTAAATAATCCATTAAAAATGGCCTTACCTACAATTTGCACGGTGAGCTGACTTTTTTGCAGAGAAAATGATCCACAGCAACCAGCTTGCAAAGCAAAGTAGCCAGAATCTGGAGTTCAAACTGCAGTAGAATTTTTCTGTCCTAAAAAGGAAATAGGAGAAATCCAGGCCTGTCGGAAGAACAGCAAAGAGTCACCAGGTTCAGTGTCCCTTATCCTCTGTATCGTATGCACAGAGATTCAGGTCAAAGATACTGTCTATGTTTTCTGTGAATGAGAACTAAGGGACAGCACTGCAAAGCTAAGCCTATAAGCGTTTCCCAAGCCAGCCGTAAAAGGAATATTCAAGAGGATGGATACAGCCGAACTTGTGGATGTTATGTTTACAACTTCTGAAATCTTCCAGAAGTTAATGCTGAACTGTTCTGGGGACAGGTCACAATTTTACCATATTTCTAAGAAACACAATCCAAAATTTAAGTAGGCAAATACACCAAACCCGGCATTTATGACTGTTTTTGAGGCCTTAATTTTCAAGTGAGCTGCATGATTCTGATAGGCAGGTGGATGATGGCGTGACTTCTAAGGGGGGTACTGATAAAACAGTGCTTAACACAGCGCAATAAGGTAATTCAGCCTTTTCAAGCCCTTGTATTCCCCAGTCACCTGATCCCTTCCACTTCTCACAACATCAATTTTCTTCCTTTTCTGTATTTTCTATAAGAATGGAAACCAAGAAACCCAAGTTCCTTCATCCTGCTAGCTTTCAACCCTGCAGACAGCAGCAGCTGCTGACGTAGGCTTTGGTGTCATACCCACTACGCCGCCCATCACAATTAATCCTGTCATAATACACGCCAAGGTAATGGGCAGCTGTGGATGGTCTTTCCTGAAGGTTCATACCAGATTGTCTGTGACCAAATCCAGAGCGCCTGACTATGAATTTGCAGATGCCGCTCCGGCTGCACAGCTATCTTCTGATGGCAGGGAAAGGAGACTTAAGTGCCTGCCCTTTTTTTCCTCCCCCCTTTCAGATAAGCAGACAATTTCCTTGGAGTCCCTATTTTCTGATGCACAAATAGGCTTTCCAGACAAGGAATGCTTTAAAAAAGATTAGAGAAAAGACCTAGCGAGAGACATACTGCCACGCATACCTTCTCACTCTGCCTGAAGGAACTGGTGCGATGTCACAATGGCACTGGGATGTCCTGAAGGCATTGTCGGGGTAGCACGGAACTGTGGGGGTTGCCCCGTGGAGCCAAGCGGCCCAGGGACAGGTTGGCAAGGCTGGCCCGACCCACAGACCCAGCTGAAGTTGGGGAAACTCAGCACTTTTGACGGCCAGGACAAAGGCATGTCACTAAGGCAGTAATACAGCCCAGACCTGTGCGACACAACCTCCTGACCCCCTGCCCAGAAGCTGATAAAAAGCCATTTAAGGAACCCTTAAGTACCAGGACCAGCCATACAGCTTCTTTTTCCAAAGGCTGCAGTCTCAGAGGGATGAAATAAAAAAAAGAAAGGTGGTGAGAAATTAAATGATGTGACTTGCACATCTTGTGTGGGCCCACGCACTGATGGAAATGCAAGGAGGCTGTGTTCACCAGCCTGGACAGGCTAACTACTGGACGGGCCCTTTGCAACAAGAATTTCACATATAAATTCTTTGTTAATGGGATAATAAAATCAAAACAACACTGGAATTCTGTAGCCAGCGAAACACCACAGCAACCCAACTTCGAGCAGGTCTATATGATTCAAAGATTCTTTACATTTCCTTCAAGTACAGCTAATTCTTGAAACACTTAATGTAAGAAAAGGCTTCTGCACACCTTCCCGAGTTACCCCATCAGATTGTGAATGCAGTATTAGATCACCTCAGTCAAATATACACAATTAATCTAAAAAAATTTAAAATTAAGACATCACTGATAAGGTACAAATCATCAATTCAAAGAATTCCTCATTTGCTGAACAAATGAAGATTATTTGCTCACCTCTACACTGAAAAATACTTACCAGATGATCTGTTTTTTATGAGAGCTGATTCATGCAGCTTAATTACTCTAATTACCTGCCAGCTGCACCATCTTTTTCCGCATTCGATCGCTACATTGCCATTTTCTGTGGAAGGAGGGAATCCTGTATCAAATTCCTATTTAGGATAGCTTTCAATCATAAGAATAACAGCACTGAAAGCCTGATCTCCTAGAACACAGCTTTGCTGGCAGGGGTCTCGGCATGCTTGGTGACTAACTGGTCCCCAGAGGGAGAGTCCTAACGCTCCGAACCCAACGGAAGCGGAATGCTTTGATATCATCAAACTGATACCACTTAAAGAAATGACCAGCAAATTCTGTGTCTTTCTCTCCGTGATCTGCACACACAATAAAATGAGCTGTTAGGCTTCCAGCCTTTTCCATGCCAGAACAGTGTAAGATGTCTGGCTCACGCAACGCGCTCAGCTGCATCTTTTTTCAATCTCCCCACACACAACTCGACATTCCTTTGCATTTTTCTGAAAGAACCACAGTCATTGCATTCTTTAACCAAAACATACTGCCCAAATGATTTCATTTTGGTGCAGTTTAACCTGTAGTTGATAACGGAGCAGTTAATCTTCAGCAGAGATCTGAGATCCATCAACCAGCACTGAATTCAGAAGCAAACCTCCATGATTATTTCCAGCTTGAAAGCCCAAGGGACCTTTTTGCTGCCTGTACTGCTCAGAGACATGATAGCTATTGCCCAGCCTCTTTCCACCTAACCCAGTTTCCCAGCCTGAACTTCTACAGTCATTGGAAATAAAATCAGAGGTTTAATTTCACTTCACTTCACTTTTTTTTTTTAGTTTTTTTATAAAATTTTCTACTTCCTCAGCTTTAAATGTGCAGTTTTGTTTTAAAGGACATAAGCTCCTATGTCTCATTTTCCCATGCTTAATGCTGAAGTTAGAAGGAGAATTAAGAGGTATTTCCTTTTGCCTTCGCAGCATTTAAAGAAAAAAAAAAATTCCACATTTATTTCTTCACAAACAAGCTTGCCACTTCCCAGTTAACCCCAGTCATCGCACACTTACGCTGCGCAGTCCCTCCCATTCACACAGTCCTAAGGAATCACGGAAGAGGAACAACACGCGGTTTGGGTACCAGTAGGATGTCCGCACTGTACCGTGGCAGTTCTAGCTACCAAATTGCAGTGTGCGATTTTCATTTTTGCCAGGGCAAATCTTGCTTTTACACAAAAACCCAGCAGGGGAAGTAATGCTTCTGTCTGTAGGGCTTCTTTTCCACCACTGGCAACAGAAATACTAGGAACTGTTTGTCCCTTGTTTAATAATCATCATAGAAAACCCTATTTTATGCACTGCTCTGTAGTACAACTACTTTTTGCTCACAACCTCTTCTGTGGTCCAAAAGATTCCAACTACCCCCAAAGCACTCTGTTGTCTAAATAATGAATCCTTTACAATCATTAAACCATCAGTATTTTCTGATTCTTTCAAATAAAAATTAAACAAAGACTTTAATTTACCATAGCTATAGTTTCCAAGTAAAAAGGGACGGACAGCAGGCATCTGGGAAAAAAACCCACACGTGACAAGTGAAAAACAGATGTATTTTATTACTTGGAAACTAAAAAAAAAAAAATCTGAACTATTTTTTCCATTTACAAACATTTCTCCAAATGCTCTACAGAGGCCAATGCCAGGAAAGGACAGGGGAGCAAAGAGTTTTCAATTTAAGGAGCCTAAGAAAACTCTCTCCTTGTGTCTTTCACACAATTTTCCATTTTGTTTTGTCCTCCCTGCTGTAACCTAAGCATTGTAGATCAAAAGAGCCTGATGAACGCCCACTGGATTTAGGAGAAGAGATTTTAATTGACTCTTTTAGCCTTTCATCAAGCCTAAGAGTCAGTCTTCCTTTTTCGTATACAGAAAATTGAAGTCGCGAGTAGAAAGCTTGTTCATTCTTCTCTTGATGGTGTGTTCAGAATCAGGTAATTTAAAAAAAAAAAAAAGAGCTAAATAAGATAGCAGGCAGAATGGGTCTTCAAAGCTAATAGGAACTTATTTTGTAGGCGGGCACTGAGGAAAATGAGGCAGTTTATTTCAGTTTTTGCTACATCCACAGAAGTGAATTTTGTCAGGTGCAGACTATGGAATACAATTTACACAAGAAAGAGGACATTCAGAGCAGCACAGCATTATTCTTTGTACTGCTCTATTATATTAATCACTAGTCATTAAAAGACTGGGACTCGAAAGTGTTGAGCAGCATCCAAACAGATGATAAAAGAGAGTTCAAGTAACCTAAGCCACACATAAAAATACTCCACCAAAAACAGAACAGGAGAAAGGCAGGGAGATGATTTTCCCTCACCTGGGCAGAAAGACAGCAATACAACAACAAGAACACCAACGATGGCAGCTTCTTGCTCACCATTCCTGGTGATCCTTCACACACTTTGAGCATTAGAACCGTGGAAGGGGAATTTTTTGGCTTGCTAATGCCAGGAAGCTAGCAAGCCAAGAGTGCCAAAACAGGCTCCAACACATGTAAGCTACAAGGGCAAATCATATGTAACAGCAAACACTAAAAAACCCCCACCAAACACACAAGCCCACCATGAATAAAGGTAGATTAAATATATATAATAACTGGATCTGTCCCAGGCCTTAAAAAAAAAAAAAAAAAAAAAAAGAAAAGGGGGGGGGGGGGGGGGAAATCACTCAATTCTGTATCACCTGAATCAATGGCATGATTTCTCAACCTACAAATTTTTATTATAGAGCCTTAACTGGAGTTGTCTTAATTTTCTCTTACTGCACTGATGTGACTAGACCTCCAGTGACTGTAAGATGGGCACAGACCCCAGGCTCACATGTTGAAACCTACCTTGTTTCTCAGTTATCAGGAATCTTGAGTCCTGTCCTCAAACAGGACGTAGGTGAAAGTGAGTGGGAGACAGGAGTCGACCTTGAGAACAGATAGTGAGGATCCCAATGCTTCTGTTCCCTGTATTAGCAAGTGGCGTGATGGAAGGGGGCCTGGGACTGGAAGAATTCCATAAGCCTCTGGAACCAGTCCCTCACCATCACTGCTAAGCCAGCAGCTGTGTTCACAGAAGATTTAAATCAACAGTGGCATTTGGGGAGATATAAGAGTACCCAAGACGTTTATGAAGACAAATCAACCTTTTCTGAGCCCTGCAGCATGCATATGAGCAGGGGCTCTTGTGCACACAAATAATTTAGTTTCCCCAAATCTTTTCCAGGAGCCTTTAAGCTCCTGCAAAAGGAGCCAGAAAGATAACAGAGAATATACGTAGAACAATTCTATCTGTTCTCAGAGTTTAACATTGCAACAAAATAGGCTTAAGTACTGCTGGTGATTCTAAGATCTGAGTTATAGCTCTATGTCTCAAGCTCTGCTTTATGCTAATTTGGATATAAATTGATTTGGTTCAGACTCATTTTTACTGTTACATGGGTCTTACTAAGCACCTTTTTCCCAAGACAATACCTATGGAGATGAGCCACAAAGCTGCACCATCTGGAATAGCTGCAAATTCAGAAGATACTGAAAATTTTCTTCACAGAATATGAACACTCCCCAGATTTCACATTTTCATTTCTATAGGATCTATTCTTTCTATTCTACTGGCGATGTCACAGGCGTGACTCCATGGAACGAGCTTTGAAAGAACCAGGAAAGCATCCAACAACTGCTCATCAAGACATCCCCAGGAGACACGCTGTCACATTGCAGGGAGCTACAACCATCGCAAAAGGCCCGATACCACCAAACAAAGGTATTGTTTGCTTTCTGAAGCAGCACAGGACCTTTCTGATTAGGAGCTTATGCTCTCAAAGATGTGCCTTCAAATCTGGCTGAATTTAAGAGACTCCACTATATTGGTCCCTCAGACCTGTGACAATGGCACTGACCGCAGCCTTGAAATAGTCACTTGGTATGTGTAAGATGTCGACGCTAACAATTAGCTCCAGTGGTGTCTTCAGAAACAGGACTAATTACTTAATGTCAAAGTAAAACACGCCGTAAATTGAAACGTAGCAAACCAGAGTTCTCCATCAGAAAATCTCAGGGTGCCACCAACAAAATGAATTCCGGCATCACATTACAAAAGGGAAACCAAAGTACAGCATGGCTATAGGACTCATTACAAGTTGGAACCTGACACAGGTCTACTCGAATCCTATCAGAACGCAGAGATACAGTACAGGAATAAAAAAGGTGACAAATGGATACGGACATGACACGATAAAGTGCAGAAGTATTTGTACTTGCCTTATTTTTTAAGTGCTTGGTTCCCAGTTACACAAACTCATGCTTACTCTACAGATAAAAAACACGCAGGCACATCTCACCTTCTTGCCTAGTACAAGTTCTGGGTGGTCTGAGCGAGCCCTGGGCAGGTATGGAGATAGCTTTTGAATGTGGAACTGAGGTGTGGGGAATTCAACTTGCCCATTTTATGAAATCCCCTCTGTAAGTGTCAGGTCACTAGCTGCCTCTCAAGGGCAGTGCGAAAGAGCATGAAAACTGAATTGAAGCTGGGCAAGATTCTAGCACAAAACTCCTACTGTAATAATTTAAATAAAGAGGAAAAAGCAAACTCACTTCTCAAAATCAGGCACGAAAGCACTGACTCTTCATTCTGTAACTTAAGTTTTTAAAAATACATTTAAAAATAAAATTTTTTTATTTTTAACTTCTAATGGCAGCAGTTTCTTGGAGGAATTTCCTATCTCCCAACAATCCTATCAGGATTAATGACAGCATTGAGTCAGACTCCAGGATATAAATGCTAATGAAGCTGTATTGCTTCCTATAGAGTTTAATTCAGAGCCATCAGATGAAATGGGCCTATTACTGATAGAAGTGGCCTAAATCAGTTGCTTGACTAAGCCCTTCCAGCTTGTTAACTAAAAAAATTGTGTATTCTTATACTTGAGCCTCTTTATGTGTTTTTGTGAAGGTGAAGAGAAAGTTTCTTTGCAATGTTAAGCTGTAAATTGGAATCTGATGGTACTTGAACATGCTTGGCGAAAGCTTGTATTAGACTCAGACTGGAAAATATGCCAGTAGAAAAGTTTCTCTTAATATGCACAATTATTTACACAGAAGATGGTGAAGGAAAGGGTAGCAGGAAAAATTTTTGTGTTTCCTCTTTTTTCCTTTTGAGACTTCCTGTCCTGGTAAAATAGATAAACACTCACATTTGCTGTAGATAGTGCTTTCCTTAATCATACCATGAAAAAACCCCAAATTTCCAATCCTGCGAAATAAATAAAAAAGAAAAATATATTATTGGAAATCACCTTCTGCTTTCTTGGAAGAACTCTAACAATACAGTTTATATTCAGAATACTGTAAATGATTGCTGAAAAGGTTTCAGCGTATTTACTTTTTCTCTTTCCCGTTTATGACCATAGAGGCTGAAAAGACTTGTGAATTAAAAAGATTAGCTAAAACTGAATCCCTCTGTCTTTACCAGCACTGTGGGGCAAGTCAAATGAAGGACGGGACTGGGAAAAGCCAGGACGGATTCACCTAGGGCAAATCGTGCCTGACAAACCCGATCGCCTTCTACGACAACGTAACCTGCTGGGTTGGTGTGGGGCGAGCGGTGGGCATCGCCTACCTGGGTTTCTCCAAGACTTTCGATGCGGTTTCCCACAGCCTCCTCCTAGAGACACGGGCACATTGCGGTCTGGACGAGTGGTCTGTGCGGAGGGTGGGAACAGGCTGAGGGGTTGCACCCGGGGGTGGTGGTCAATGGCTCCTTTTCACACTGGCAGCCTGTCACCAGTGGGGTCCCCCAGGGATCGATCTTGGGCCCAACGCTGCTTAACAGCTTCCTAAGTGATCTGGGCGATGGGATCGGGTGTACCCTGATGAAGTTTGC
>NW_009601242.1:54454-89858 GCF_000690535.1 Cariama cristata | reverse complement strand
GGACCTTGATAGGCTTGAGAGGTGGGCCTTTCCATGAAGAACTCCATGAAGTTCAACAAGGCCAAGTGCAAGGTCCTGCACCTGGGTTGAGGCAATCCCTAGCACAAATATAGGCAGGGCGGAGAATGGATTGAGAGCAGCCCTGAGGAGAAGGACTTGGGGGTGTTGGTTGATGACAAGCTCAACATGACCCAGCAATGTGCACTTGCTGCCCAGAAAGCCAACCGTATCCTGGGCTGCATCAAAAGAAGCATGACCAGCAGGTCGACGGAGGTGATTCTCCCACTCTAGTCCACTTTGGTGAGACCCCCCCTGCAGTACTGCCTTCAGCTCTGGGGCCCCCAACACAAGAAGGACATGGACCTGTTGGAGTGAGTCCAGAGGAGGCCACGAAGATGATCAGAGGGCTGAAGAAGCTCTCCTATGAAGACAGGTTGAGAGAGTTGGGGTTGTTCAGCCTGGAGAAGAGAAGGCTCTGAGGACACCTTTAAGCAGCCTTTCAGTACTTAAAGGGGCCTCCAAGAAAGCTGGGGAGGGACTTTCTACAAGGGCATGTAGTGATAGGACAAGGGGCAATGTCCTTAAACTGGAAGAGGGAAGATTTAGATTAGATATTAGGAAGAAATTCTTCACGATGAGCATGGTGAGGCACTGGAACAGATTGCCCAGAGAGGCTGTGGATGCCCGTGTTCAAGGCCAGGCTGGATGAGGCTTTGAGCAACCTGGTCTAGTGGAAGGTGTCCCTGCCCATGGCAGGGACGTTGGAACTAGGTGATCTTCAAGGTCCCTTCCAATCCAGACCAGGTGATGATTCTATGATACTATGATACCAGTCTTAGTGTATTTGTAGAGGTTACACAGGTAATACCAACCTGATGGCAGCCCTGTTGTAACAATAGTTGTTTAGGGTTGAATGGAATTAAAAAAATAAAAAAAAAAAAAAAAAAAAAAGAGGTACCCACGTATAGTTTGTACATTAGATTGGAGCTAGTCGTCAGTAATTCCTTCATTGCAGAGGCAACAGCTGGTGACCTGGTTGAGTACTGTTTGTGAACAGAAGAAATCATGGTCAGAATCTAAACCAGCTACCAACATTATTCTCGAGCCTATGAATAGATCTGTGTAGCCAGGCGTATGTTCATGCAGAGTTGCAGCTACAAGTTCACTTGGCAAGTTTAATCTTTAACAGTTCCTGCTATTAAGCAGGTTTTTGTTGCTCTGCTGTGATAGAAACTTTGCATAGAGAGCATACTTCTATAATCTTTTACATTTCCTGAAAACAAGTTTCAACATCTTTCACAATAGGAGGCAGATAATAGAATTCTCACTAACCGTAACAGTAAATGGATTTGTAATCTACCCATGATTAAAATTATTTTCATCATGAAGCAGAATTCTCATTATTGTTGCCATTTTAATATTATCAACTATAAAGTGTCTCAGTGATTGATACTATAGACAGCAAAACCCTATATTATGGTAATTAAATCTAAAATGAATCAGCCATCCTTATATGTCTTAGTATAGCACCTGATTATTTAAAAACAATTATATTCTGGTGTCACATAATGGGACACGCTACTTTAAGGAACGCACTGGCATAAGAACTGCTCAGGGTCAACAAGTTGAGCCGTAGACAAAACAAAAAGAAAAAAAGAATAAACATATGTTATCCCTAATTTTAAATAAACAGGACTTAAATTTGTGAAGAATTTCAGTCTAATATTTTCATAAATGCTAAAATCTTTGCAAAAGTCTGACAGGAGAGAAATGAACAGATATCCAAAATGTAAGCATCTCTTTGTTCATTGTATTTGCATGAATTTGTGCTTGTACAAGTATATAAGAGAGGAGAAAAACAAACCCCATTTGCCTTTAAATGTATGGGTTCTGTCTTTGAAGGAAACCAAGTAATTGTAAGAACAAAACTAAACTGTCCCCTTTTAAAAAAAGCTAGTTCCCCCTCGCTCAAGTTTTAGAGTGGCAGTTTAGTGCTGTCTTAAATTGGGGCTAGCTCGTGGATTAGTAGCTCTTCAAAGCAGATGACAATATCTGGAAATGCTAAACTCGGCAAAAATATTCTAAAAAAAATATTTGTTCACCCTTTCCATATAAGAAGATTTTATAGGGACAGGAGCTTCTCAATTTAAGAGCGTTTATACCTTTTATCCTCTTAATCTTCAGGCTGTTTTCAGTGCATTTTGCTACTGCTTGCTCTTACAAGCTACTTTTTTCATTTTGGTAAAATTTTAGTACAAAAAAATTCTTCAGTGCCTCCGTTCATTTGCAGATTTCACCAGGCTTGCAAAAGCACACCTGTTGTGCTGTCTGGATTTCCTTTTCTGATCATAGGCTTCTGACAAAGAGGGGGGAAAAGAAAGATTTTTATCAAACACTCTTCACCGGACAATGAATTTTCTTCACCATTTGAATGTATCTGTGGAATGCCTGAGTGATTCATTACAGCAGATTCTGAAGTATGACAATGGGCCGCAGAAATGACTGATGGTATCTTTTTCCTGATTTCATTTCCCTGATCCTCTTCATCCCTTGGCCTGTGTACCTCGATTAATTAGAAACCAGGGATTTTCACTCATCAGCTGATGGGTTTCATGCTCCACTCTGTCACAAATCTGCTGCTTGCACTATCTCTCTTACAGCTGGTGGCTGCTTTAAAAACTTTCTTTTTTCTTTTTTCTTTTTTTTCCCCTTTTTTGAAGCAGTGCTTTGTGACTACAGGTTTAGGCCTTTTTAAGATTCAGACATATTTTTAAAAAGAGATTAAAAATTAAAGTAAAGAAGATTCAAAATCTCTGATTAAGTTAATCCCTATCCAAATGATACTTGTCCAAAAATGAACTTTTTGAAGAGATAATAATGTAAATGTTTCATAGCTCTCAGCTTTCCAAGTTCTTTTTTCAAGATATAATAATTGAAGTATTATGCAAAGGATGAAAGTATATAAATATGATTTTTGTGAAAAAGGCCCATACGCTCAGTTCACATGCATTTTAGTCCTGCCTATACTATATTGTTAAGCCAATTGCATTTCAGATTTCACTTGTATGAGGCACCTTATAATAGGATCCTGCAATAAATCATTGAACCATTATTGTTTCTGGAGGAAATATTTCATAATTGAAAATATGCTGCCCCTTAGGGTATATACCAAATTAAAATCACATGGTGATATAATCCCTGAGGAAGCAAACCATAATTAAATAGTATTTAAAATGCAGAATATTTTGCAATAAAAATCCCCCTCAGAAACTTAAAATAATGTGTGAATCACAGGCAACAAACATATCAATTATGTCTACCATAGAAAATGTAACCACTGCTAGTTTACTTTCTTATCACTATATATACCCTCCCAGAATGGTTTCATTTAATTTCTTCGTTTAATATATTGTCAGCATTAAAACGGGAGCCTTCTTTTTCTCCCTCTTTTTTCCAGTGTGAGCAAGGATCAGAAGCAGCACAGTCTTTCTGGAATGTCAGACTTTGTGGATGCCATGTGTTACTGAAAGGGGCAATGCAGAGCTATAGACATCCGTGTCTTTTGTTTCTATGGATTAAAATAGATCAAGCCTACAACATAGTTAAAGTTAATTATGATTCTTTGGGCCCCTGTATTATTGATTGATGGTCTAGGTATATAAGACCTCTATACCTATATATAACTCTTATATAGGTCTTATATATTGTGTGTATATAAGTATACACACGATATCCCATGATGCAGTCTTCTGCCAGGCAGGAATTTGCTCAGGCAAAAAATATTCTCTGTTTATTCCTTTCCTTGGTTTTCATTTTGTCTCAGAACGAATGGCTAGCATGTAGGGATGCAAGAACGAATAGAAAATCAACATTTCTGTGCTATTAAAAATTAATTTTAAAATGTAGAATGAATTACCTTAAGCTACTAATTTTTATGGTTCCTTTCTACACTAACTGCCCGTGATATTTTGCTCATCAAGAATAGGATGCCTTTACAAGGCAGCGTCCATAAGCTAGCCTGGTCTACAGAGGATCCTTGCTACCCTGCAGCAATCTAAACCTTGGCAACCTGAAGCAGAGGGTCAGTCGTACAGTGCCCAGATGTGCGACTGCACTTGCTGTGTCCCAGGGACCCTTCCAAGCAGACCTTAATGGAGTGTGCTCAGCTATGACCTTCTCAGATTTTGCTTCTTCATGTAACACTACATTTCATTTATGATAATAATAATAATAAAAAAAGGCCTTCAGAAATCTTATCTTTGGAATTTTTTTTTCTTTGCTGCCATTTTGATATCGGTTGGGAAGAGGAGGACTAATAATATTCAAATTACTCTGATTTTTATGGGACAGATTCTGCAGCCAGATATTTTCAGTCCTTTGGGAGCTTACAGTTTGTGTAAATACATTAGAAATTGCATATTGAGTTTCATGGGAATTTGACCTACTGCTTTTTCATGATGAAAAAGTAGCATTATTTTGATTAGTCTTATATAATTTATTCCCTGAAATCAAATCAAACCCGTTGTATATATTCATCCGTGTAAGTCTTCTGTCATCTCTGTTTTGCGATTTCCCTTGTGTACTACACCTAGTCAGCCAGTTCAGAAGTTTACTGCTAAAACCATTTGCCTGAGTCATTATTCTGAATTCTTTTACTAGATCCCTTTGCTTGACCACATCAAGATCAAGTTTACAGTTCTTCCCTTAGAGATTATCCTTATCCTTCACAGCTGTGCTGCACACAGCAGCTGCTAGTTCAGCCTGCAACCTTTTTTGCTGCTGGAGCCAGAGGGAAAGTCCTCACCATCACCTCCAGGGCTTAGCCCCCAGGTACCTCCCTTATGGTGCAGCCACTAATACCACCCTTCTTGATCCCTCTGTGATCATTTCTCCAAAGCGATTCCATGTCTAATTCAATGTGATAATTCTCCAGATTCACCGAGTCCTTCCAACTTCATCTTCTATCTAACCCTGTCTTCGCTGTCATCATGGTTGCACACCAATAAGAAATCAAGTGTTTAGCAGAAGGTGGAAATGGAACGGGTGAGATGAGAATGTGGATTTTCCTTGTATTTAAAGGGTTAATACATGCAATAAATAGAAGTGCTATATTGTAGACTTCCAGAAACTGTAATTTTCCTGTGTTTCAGTGCACGGTGCTCCAGTCTCCAGCTCTAAAAAAAAGCAGGCACTGCCAAATGTGGATCTTAAGACATGTCTTTCTCTGTCCAGACACCCCATATTGAGTAAATAATTTACATTAGCTTTTTTTGTTTGTTTGTTTGTTTAAATCAGGTTTTATGCTTCTTCAACAAGGAACAGATCTTTGTACATCTTTGCTCTGGGGCATATTTACATAGTCTACTTCAGGTTGCTGTAACCATTGAACTGAAGTACAGGCACTTCAATTTATGACTGGCTTTCCTATATAGTCAATATAGGAAAAGTTAGGAGCCTTCAGAAGCTGATTTAGAGCTCTAAAAGCAGCTTTGTGGAGTAACAAAGGGTGAATATTCCTCCTGCTCACTCCTGGTGATGAGCACAATGAGGTTCTGATCCTGACGGTGCCTTTCTGGGAACGAGACAATGATAACATGAAAAAATGATAATTTTAACTGTCATTTGAGTCTTGAATAATTCTGTGTGTTGCAGAAGAAGACCTTTAAGAAACAATCTGTGAAACTGAACATTTGTTTTGTGGAACTGAGCCCTGATGAACTGAAATCCCATTATCATTTCATTTGTTTCCTGAGACTCATTTCTCTGCAGATTTCCAAAGAACAGCACTAGATCAGTACATCTCTCAGCCCAAGCTTACCAGTCATCATCAACACTATCTTTGTATTTGAAAATTAAAAAGTTAATTAAAAAGCAAGGATGGATAAGAATTTGCATTTCTGATCAACAAAGTTTTTAAAGTTTCTCTTGCTATCAGACTCAGTAAGAAAAAAAGTATCATGCCAAACAATTTAACCTGTTTATTAAGGAGCAGAAGGACTTCCTTAGGGTAGGCAACACCTATTTGCTTTTATACAGAGACCTTATTATCTGTATTTTTCTCTAAGCTCAGAAAGACATTATCAACAGCTCCTTCTCCATGTTGCCTAATTCTGAGATTACAGGTGAATAAAAATGTGAATGAAGGAGCTTTTTGCTCTGACACAAACAGCATTTTGAAAGGATTCCCAAAGGCAGTCAAGGAGTGCAGTGGAAGCACAGGAAAGTGAAGTGACCTGCTAAGGGTAACAAAGTGGACTGGAAATGTGGGGAAAGAACACTGGCTTCCCAACCTGGCTTTTTAACTTCGTCCTTGATCAAGACACATCCCCTAAAAACAAATGCTGTCATAGATACCCTAAAGTTAATCAAACCTAATCAACTTGAAAATGTCCTTGAAAACAATATGCTTCACTGTAGTGCCAAGACATAAACAAACTCCCCCAAAATGAGCATATTTGTGAATGCTTCTCTTTTGCTCATCTACTGTAAAGAGGTTGGATCCAGACTGCTTTCCCATCGGTAGGACCTGATGCTGTTAAATGGAGGGATAGAGCTCTGTTACACCCGTTCTTAAGCCCGCTGCGAAGAGGGAAGACTCAGTCACTATTTGCCTAGTTAGATCCACAGCTGAAAGGGAGACAACGTCCAAATTACTTCTCCCATCAACTGCTCTGCTCAGCAAGCAGTTCAAACTAGTCTGTGTCACACTAATTCTAAGCAGAACCATGAAAAAAAACTATTTCAAATGACTGTGTGTAAAAGTGGCGTTGGTCAGAACTGAGGAGAATCACGATTCATAACAGTGAAGCCAATGAAATTGCACACATGCAAATCCACCATTTTTGGACAAATTCATATTCATCATATTCTGATTTCTTTTTCATAAATTTGGTGAACCACTCATTTTTATCAGAAACAGTAAAACCTTAGAAATTCAGAACATCAGCAATATTTTTCTTAGAAGAAAAACATCTAGCACAATCCTAGTTTGATTATAATTGCTGGTAGTGGACACTTAAAAAAAGAGTGCACTTCTGAAAAGAGTCCACTATGAAAACAAGGCAAATCTTCCCTTGCTATAACCGGCATCCAACAAAGTAAGGCTTGAGGACTTCCTGAGCTGGAAGGTGAACCTCCTTCCTTGTGCTTAACAAGGAGAGTGTTCTCTTTGACAAATGTGCCAAACTGCTTTTTTTAACACACTACTATGTTGGGCTTCCACAACATCCTAGGCTCACCCATACTGTGTGAACTGTGTGAAGAACTTCCTTCTGCATAAAAATTCACATGAATATAAATTGATAAAGGTTCTCGTGCTGCAAGAATAGTGGATAAGCATTCCTCATTCACTTTCCACATGCCTTTCATGATTTTATGGACATTAATTTCCTACAATCATTCCTTTCCAAGCTGCAAAGTCATTTTCCACGTAGTCTTTTCTCATAAAAAGCTGGTTTGTGCCTTTTTTCCACTTCTCTCTACTTTTTCTAGTTCTACTATGTAATTTTTCTAATTGGACTACTAGAGGTGCAGTCACTGTTTAAGATGTAAGAGTGCTGTGTGTCTATGCAATGGAATGATATTTTCTGCTTTTCTCTTTAATTCTTTCCTAATAATTTTTAAGATTGATTTTCTTTTCTGATTGTTGCTAATGGTAGAGATGATGTTTTCATGTAATTGTTATAACTCCAGGATCTTTTTCCTGAGTGGTAATGGCTAGTTTATAGCCCATCACTTTCTAGATATAGTCAGAGATGTTTTTTCTCATTTACATAACCCTGTGTTCATCAGTATGAATTTCATCTGCCATTTTTTTTTCCCAGTCACAGTGTTGTGACATCCTCTACAAGTCTTCTCAGTCAGTTTTCATTTTAACTAATCTGAATAATTTCATACCATGAGTTCAACACCAAACCCTCTTCCACTTTCTTGATAAATATGTTAAATAACAAAGTCTGCGCAGATCTGTAAGGAACTCCTCTCTTAACTCCTTTGCACTGTAAGAGTTAACTGTTCATTTCTGCTATTTTTTCATGCTTTGGAAACTGTGAGAGCCCAGATTTTTAAAAACCTTTGTTGGAAGATTTTTTTTTTCAATTTTGTGAAGTTCCAGGTGTGCTAAGAGGATATAGTCACTTTTGTCTGTTTGTTCACTGACTCCGCTAAAGAACTTTCCTATAGGTTAGTGAGACACTACTCTCTCTGCAAATTTCATATTAAAATTTTCAAATTATATCTAATAATAACAGTAATCGTCTTAATGATATTTTAATATAGGAACAACTTAATCTTAAGAATATCTTAATAATAATACACGACTATTCTTTACTATGACTTTCCATCAGCTTGCTCAGTATGAAAGACAGCCACTAGTTTGCAATCTCCCAGGACTTCTTCGAAACTTCACATTTAAATAGTCATCATGCCTAATAGCTTTTTTTCTTTGATATGAATTGCAGGTTCTGTACAATAACTGATTAATAATATGATAATACCAATAAATTTCATATTTGAGTCCATTCAGAACTATTGGATAATACCTTGCTAATATTAATTTTATTGATTTGCTCTAGTTTCTAAGAGATCGTTTTGGCTGTGTGGACAGAGCTTTTGTGAAGCAGAACCAAACAACCCAAACTTTTTATCAACCTATTGTTGAAGGGTTTGAATGACTAAGCAGACAAGCTAACTGCCCAGGGCATTAGGAGGGACTCTTGACTCTTTCGGTTGAATAAAAAGTCCAGGTCATAAGTCTCACTTCCCCTGAAGGAACTAACATTAATAGTTGCATAGCTGCATAGTGTGTGCAACCTGTGGTGCAGCATACACGTTTGCTATAGGGATTAGGCTGGTGCATTACCTGGTTACAGTTCATCAAGGCAGTAAACTGCCAGGCTGGAAATGTTTGTTGTGTAAAAAAATGTACACAATTTATACAATGAACACAATTTATACAATGATATTCGAATTTAAAGACAGGAAAAATTGATGTGAAAAAGAGCGGAAAATGAGTTGTGGGAAAATATGGCTCCTTATTCTTCTATTGTTTCTTTTTGTGTGTAGTGTTAAAAGTTCCAGCCTGATTTTTCTTCTGGCTGCAGAACCTGGATGATGCACTAATCAGCTCATCTTCAGCTTTCCCTTTTTCATCTCCTAAGGCAAGATTAAACTTAGCCATAAATGTGAATGTGAGGTTTGAACCCTGATTTATTTTAATTTCTTGCATTAATCCTGTCTTCTAGTACTCTGTACATATATAGCCAGCACAAAAGTTGAATTTAACTTTAGCAAAAAAGTTGTTTTATAACTGAAATTAAGGAATAGAATGTTTCTAGAAGATCCAAGGTTATTGTAAATTGTCCCTTGAAGTAACAATGTTAAATAGTCTTATTTCAGCCACAGAATCCAGCATTAGTTTCCCACCTTTTATTAGTAGAAGCAAGTCAGCATCTTGGATAAAATCATAAAGTTTCCCAACATTTTCGATTGTTGTGATTTATAATAGAAATCATACCAGTACCGGGAAATGCCCTGATGCAATATACTGCAGTAAATACAGCACACCAACAATATTTGGGCTTAAATCTACTACAGTTATTCTTATTTATGTCAAGTAGTATCCAATCACTAAGTATCATGCTGAAAGCATTCATAGAATATTTGTCTTATCATGTACTGTTACTTCTCTTCATATTACTCTGACCACTACACAGGAGGAGAAAATATGGCAGAAATGGCCCCTGGTCAGCCTAGGACATACTCTTCTAAGCCCTAGAAATGTTCTGAAGGGGGAGAAGGGCTGATCATAACTTTTCCCTCATTTGCAGTGCATGGCATTGTGCAGATGAGGCACACTTTCCTTCTGATTTCCTGGGCATGCTACAAAGGGGTAAGAGATGCAGTGGCTCATAGGATAGGCCTGGCACAGCAGCTAGGAGCCTGTTGCATCCATGAGAAAATGCGTAAAGGAGACCTGTGTCCCACAAAGCTGTGCTGGGATTTCAGTGGTGACATTGTGAAGTCTTCCAACCCAGAAGAAAAGCAGGAATTTCAAACCATACTACTTTCAGTGAGTCACCTGCTGGTTTTACACTGGCACGTGCAGCTATTAATGTTAAAAGGGTTACAAATTATTTAGACCCTTGGGAGAACTTATGTGATGAGCAGATTACATCCCAGCAAATCTATTGTTTAGTTGCATCATATTTAATGAAATACAGTCCCTGTTGTTCATAAAAATAAATATGGTAGTACTGAAATTTAAAAATCAGTTTATTTCCCACAAAACACTTTTTTTATATTCCTTAAGGATTTCTGAGTCAATTTTTAACATCTGGGCTGTCTTATAGCGACTTCACCAGTCTAATAGTCTCAGTTTCAAAAGAGAAGAAATTTCACTGAGATTCACTGGTAGATGACAGATGGATTCTCTCGTACTGCCTGAGACATGAAATTGCAGGTGACACCTGATATATGATCATAAAAGAGCACCCATCAAGTAATCAGCCCTGGCCTTTTGTTTCGGTGACGTCATGAGAACGCAGGTGGCTTACCTCTGGATCCCAGCGCTTCGGAGCAAAATGATGTGCATTGTTAGGGGCCTACCAAGAAAACTTTTATCTCCCCATCTGTGTGGTCTCTGCTGTGATAATTTTGGAGAGAAGCCATTTCACTATTCTGCCTGCTTAGCTGAAAGTTAGGAGCAGTTGGCTGCAGGGCTATTTATCCTGCACTCTCTTGTAAAGGCCATCTTTGGGGGCTTGCAGTTGTTATCAATACTGGAACATGTCCTGGACCATGATTAAGAGAATATGAGGGGAGAAAAAGAATTCTGCTGCACTGTTCAACTCTCAAATACAGGTCAAGCCAGGTTTCAAACTAAAGTTTGAGCAGTCTAAAAACCACAAAGAGATCCTTTTCCTCTGCCCAGTACTGCATGCATCATATTTGGTGGTTTGAAGGAGTAACTAATTTTTAATATACTGGTAGACATTTTCAGAACTATGAGTTGAGCATTTAATTTAAAACCTATGATTCATGTTGGCAGTCTAACTATTCTTTATCCCAGGAGTCAAGAATATATTATGGAAGTCTAATATCTCCCCTATAACATTCCTAAAAGCAAGATGTTTGTGGTTTGCTGCCATCTTTCCAATCATTCCTGGAAAAGCCCATAAGAAAACCTAAATCCTAAATCAAAGAGACTTTGCCTCAAAGCATGAGGGACCAAATTCAAGTGTGTGAGACACTTGCAGAGTCTTTGTGGTTCTTGGATGTGCCCAAAGATTCAGCTGTTAATGAAATCATGTCTCAGGACAGTGCAGAGATATCAAATTTACCAGGGTGTCAAGTTTTCAAGGCTGCACCCTCAAAGTGTCCTCTTGCCTCAGAGACAATTTTATGAATAAAGCCCAGCTGAAAAACAGCAACCCATTGTTATGAACACAGCTAAGCTGCTCTCATCTTGTGAAGGGATTAGTGGAATTGCTTTGATTACTCCAACTGAGGAAAAGGTGGGACCATGATCAGGATCGCACTGCTAGTCCACCCTCCACAACATCTTCAAAGAAACCAGAATAGCCTTGCCTTACTTAGTGCAAAGTGCACAATACCGCTGTGATGGACTGAAACAGGCTGTGTAAAATGAGTTTTGAAGCTAATGTAAGCAAAGGTGTCGTTCTGATGGGATGCCTGCTCTGAGAGATGAGCCAGCCTTCTGTAACGCAGTGACACATAAAGAGCTCACAAAAGCAGCAGTAAACATCTGACAGTGGTGCCTGTGGTATAGACATGGTTAAACAAGTCACCAAGAGTGGCCTGAAATGTGATGGTAGCACAGCTTTGTGGCAGTCCCAGTAAGACCGTGTTGTACAGCTGCCCAAGATGGTAAATCAGTCATGACTTCATTGCTGGCAATAGAGAGGCCTTGATTTCAGGAGCTGGAGAGGAGTCACTTTGGAAAATACACCCAAGGGGAAGATGCATCAGCAATGTCATTAGTCCAAATAAAAGGAAATAGAAAAGCTCAATTCTATGTGTGGATCAGTCCAGGAGACAGACATTACTGCTCAATCCAAAATACAGAGAGACACTGTTCCTAACTTCATCCCAGGAGCCCTTTCCAAAAGCTAATACCTCATTTTCTCCACCTTATTTCATTATCAAGAACTTGTTAGCTTTTCCCTTTCAAACTGAGAGCTTGTATATGTTTCTGTTGGAGTGGGTTGTCATTTCTCCTTTGGCCCTCTTTTTGGTTATTGCTCTGCCTGCAATTCACACTTTATAGAATATACCTTTATGAGTGTGCATCTTCCATTTTGACCTTCCCTAAGCTTCATTTCAACAAAATGCCAAAAGAAATTATTCTCTTCCTTTGTTCTAACACCATGATGATCTTAATCTATTTTTTTCACTGCTCTCTTGCTTTTGTAGCTCATTGAGATCAAACTCCTTGTTCTATCTCTCAGAAACACAGCTTTTATTTAAACAGATTCCTTTCTCCCACCCACATTCTGGCAGTAGTGGGGCTGAGCACAGTTTTCTCATCAACAAAAGATTTGATATTTAGAAACATTCCTGTTTCACATCCAAGCCCCCTCAAACAGACAAGCCAGACAGCACTTCATCCATCCCAGAATGGGCAATGGATCAGTGATTCAAGTTTTCCTGTGATCCAGGAGGAATTTGATTTTCTGCTTTGCCATAGTCAGAGTTGAACTGCTGGCCTCCTGCAGCTGAGGAGGTAGCCACAGTCACTTGATGCTTCGCTGCTGCAAGAGAGGTGTTCAGCCAGAAATTCCCTTCTTGTCTGGTATGTATGTCTGTGTGACAAATTAACTCTTCATAGAGCAAGCAAAAATTAGGGGAAAAAAGATCCTCAGTTGCTGGTATTCTGGCTTTATTTTCTGTGACCAAGGCACTCCAGCTTTGGTAGCTGGTGGGCTGGATTTGGTCTTGGTAGCTGCTGTGCTGGATTTGGTCTCTTCCCTTTATAGCCTGTCCCAAACCCTGCTGGTAGCAGTCAACCTTATCTTTCCCCATGCTTTCCCAATGGAAATTTCTCCTCTTCAGTCTCAGCTTCCTTTAGTGAGCTTTCGCCTTTTCCATCTTCCAGCAGTAGAGAGTCGCTAAACTCATGTTCTTGCTCTGTTCGCAGAAAGCTAGGAAGATCTGCAGCCTCATTTGGGAAGCTGCCATTGTCTACACTCAGAAGAGCCAGGGTCGTACTGTTTATATTACTGCTACAGATAGGAGAAGGGAGAAAGCAGAGGAGTAGATGGGAGAAGCATCTCAATGGTCAGATCCAGTAAGCAGAGAGTAAGCTACCTGTCCTGTCATCCTCCTCTTTTTGACGACCTCCCAATAGTAGCCTTATTTTTCTGGCTATGGGAAGCCTTATTAAGGATATGTTTGGAGCAGAATTTACCGTCTATCTTACCAAGAATCAGGCAAAAATGTTCTTCTTCCAAAAGTGTGTGTAGGACTTTAAAAGCCGTATTGTGGAGGTGTTAAATGCAAGAATGTGCCTACTTTTATTGGTGCTATTTTAAATGTTCAGCCTGCCTTCACTGGTGTATGCTTTGACATGTTTGATTGTGTCATGATAATCAGGTTTTGACCTATTCCTGTCTTCAAAGTTTTGAAATTCTAATATTTTAACAAAAATACATCTATGGAAGGATTTACTTATGTCTCATTTCTCTGGTTCCCTGAAGAGTAAGGCAAAATATTGTTCATGTAAGTTCTAGCCCACTACTGCAAATACTATTTCCATAAATACTTACACAAAATAAAAAATGATTTGGGGATGGTTTTATACCGGGGTTTTTCTTACCATATACTTTCTTGAAGTGTCTTTTTATTACCGTAAACATCTCATAAAACATATTTTAATATTGCACACTCAACAATTGCAGGTATTTATTTTCCAGGAGCTTTCACATCAGAAGCTCTGTATCTACAATTTCACACATCCAACCGGAGAGTATGAAACAATTATATGAGTCTCCAGTGACCTATCATAGCTAAGAAAACAACTGAAATAAGAAATGATGGAGAAACAAAAAAATCACAAAGAAATTGAGTGAACAATTTCAAACACAGATTAAAGGAAAATAAGCTACTTTCAACCAAAAGGAAAGAGGCAATGAAATTATTGCAAAATTAATAAATAATGAAAAATATTTGTTATTTATTGCAAGGATTTTTTTAACATAATTTAAGGAGATGTAATAGCTATGATTTTCAAAAGGTTTTGGCTTAGAGTACTTGTCTTTGACAATGTTAGTCAATTCAATGTGCCATTTTTTATTAACTTTAAAGGGATCAGATTCTTTATCAAGGAGTACACATAAGTGGAATCAGACCCAGCTCCTGGAAGGTATCCTTAGTATCTTCAACAGTTTTAGTTGTGATACTTATTTTCCCATTTGTTCAAGTCTGAAAGTGTCATCTTAATTGTTATAGTTTTCATTTAGAGCTCAAGCTGTAAGCAAGCAGATATGATGCCAGTACACTAACACTTGAGTGTGAAAAGACTGCTCTGCACATGCAAATTGTGTGCATGAAGCATTCCTGGGAACTCTTGTTTTGTGTAATAATATCTAGTCATGTGTGTCTCCAAGTTTTACATTTAATTCAACATTACACTATCAAAGTGGCAGTGGACTATACTCATTGCAAATTTTTTGTTCCTTGCTGTATAGGTAGCTAAACACATGAAAATGTTTTTGCCCAATAAAGCAGAAAGGTATTGCTCAGCCGTGGAGCTCCTCAGCCTCTGCCTTAGTCACAAAGCTGCCCAGTTTATGGGACAATTTGTATATTATAGTATAGGTCTATAACAGAAGATCATGTCTGAGCTTGGTCTATAAATTAAATGTTAACTTTTCTAACTCATCTACTTATATATACTGTATATTCAATCCTGCATTCAGTGTCCTCTGAAGTACTTGGTAGACTAAAAATCAGGATTGCTGTAGGATAGAGAACTTTCCCTAGGGATCACTATGACTAAGCTGAAAGCTCTTACATTTTTAGAGGCTTTATGCTACAGAAGTATTTCTCCAACCTGTTTATAATTCTGCCCTGTTATTGGAGATAGGACTAGTAGTGCTGCTTGTGTTGAATGTTGCCTGATGTTGTCTGTCTCCATTTTAAGATTCTGTTTTCACTTGCTGACACATTTTTCAGACTTTAATCTTTGGTTTTGAAATGGAAGTTTTCCTGTTGTTTGTCTCTCAGGCTGAGTAAATTTGGGAAATTTCAGCCAAAAGGGATTCCACTGTCTCTGAGAATGAGCACAGGGAAAAAAGCACATGGTGTCTCTTCAAGGGTCCCCAAGCCCCATTAAATTGTCCTAGTGACCTTTCCTTAAAAGATCTGGTGCCCCCATCCTCAAGATGAATCTTTCTGTCTTCCTTATAAGAACCAGCTTCATTTGGATCAGATCACAAGGCCTTGAGAGGAGCAGTTTCACGGCTGGAGCCGGCAGCGATGCCTGGGCTGTGGGCTTAGGACTCCGGTCTGCCCTGTGCGCCCAGCGAGAGGAGCAGTGCTCCGTGTGTCCCCTGAGGCCTCGATTTCTACATGTACTGTCTGTGTACACATACTTTATACACAGATAGCATGTGTAGAAATTATAGATGCTGCAAATAACATCACAACTGCATGTGACATCAGAGCAGGCTGAGCTTAGAACGAAGTCTCCTCTGAGGTGAAGAAAGCTGAAAAATAATCCTGGATGGGTACCAGAAAACAGTAATACATATTTTTATCAATTTTTCCATGCCTCCATTCCCTATCTACAAAATGAGCATAAATAATACTTCTCAGAAGAGCAGTGTGAAAACATCATGGTGTCATCACTGGTTATGAAGCTGTAGTACTGAGTACCACCGCAAAGCTCATGAAGAAATATGTAATTCTGTTGAAAAAGCAGGCCTGAGTGTCACCGATGAAGGAACAACAGATTGGATAGCTGATCTCCAAATGTGCAGTGGATAAAGCAGAAGCTATTTAATCAAAATGTCTTTTCACTAAAGATCTGAATTGTGGCGAGACATTCTTAACAACCTACCAGGTTCTGACTACTAAGGGTCTGAGTCTGCCACTTGAGTACATTTGTATTAATATTCACATGTAATTTACCCATAGAATAAGATTACTCTATGTGCTGCATACAGTTTCATATTAGATTTGCTTGGTTCTGTATTTACATGTGAAACAAATACCTATTTGTTCTGTTATATCACCACTTACCTCTTGAATCAGCTATAGAAAACATGTTTTTCCAAGTTCAGAGTTAGTTCTATTAGACTAATTCTCTACTTGACTATGAGCAATTTTGATTGTATTCTATATAAAAACTGTAAAATATTTTATTTGACGCCACAGTCCCACAATATTCAACTGAGATTCACTCACTGAGGTACATCATCCATCAAGCCAGCTAGTGCTTTCTCTCCCCATTTTAAACTGCAAACCGAAGTCTTTTTTTCTAGAAAATTCTTGCCTTTTCAAATTACTGGTTAATACTGTAGTAGCAAAGATAAACTTCATAAAATAGATTAAATACTAAAAATGTAATTATGTTTTAAATTAAATGTAAATGTTTAAAAATATAAAACTTTGTAAATGTGTTTTTGCATTTTGTACTGAAACCTCCCATGTATATGTATAGAGCAATTGACCATACATAAAACTGTCTCACAAATTTCAAAGTAATAGTTTGTGTAATTATATTGAATCAGAGGGGTCCTGTTACTTTGTTCATAGCTGGGAAAAAAGCTTATGTAATACTGAAATGAAATGTTATTACAGTCTCACTTACTCATTCTTGGAATTGGCTTAGTGATTACTTCAACATCGACATCAGTGAAAAACATTTGACATCTGGCCTAGAAAATCAGACAGCAGACCACAGAGACTTTGATTAAAAAACTTCATGTAATTTTCTCCAATCAGTAAGCTGGCCTATTCTTTTATTAGAATGAAGACTTCTCTCATCACCTGCAAATTTCTAGGAAGACCTCAGAAAAGAAGGAAAAAAAGCAGTTCTACCACTTTTATAATAAATTTCCATTCCAACAAGCAATTGCACAGACTGAAGAAGAGCATCCAATCCACTGATGAATTGTTTTCTTCTGTTTGCAAAGTGGCAAACATCTAATTTTCACAAGTGTTATTTATTCCTTTATCAAAGTTTACTATTTCATCCTTCTCTGTTTAATGATTCCTCGGGAGTTTTGCACAGGATGTAAACCCATTTTCTGGAAAAAGACAGCAAAATGTACAAGCTTTTTCGTGCTCCCTGTATGTCACTGAATAATCCAAGCTAGAAATAGTATAGGCCACTTATGCTCATGTTTTTATATCCTCTGCAGAGCACAGCCACTCTATCATGAGAAAGAACGAACCATTAGCACAGTATTACAACATACATTCAGAAATGAACTGCACTGCAGTATCATCATGAATTAGAGTCTTGGGCTGAGACAGTTCACAACATGAGAGCAAGGCATCAATGAACTCATGCAAGAAATACTGCAGTAATGAACCATCACACTGCCTTTCCTCTTTGAATCAAATTTATATGATGAAACTGCATAATTAACTTATTTTCAACAAACTAATTTCAATTTATCTGTTTTCAGCTCAAAGAAAGTTACTGAAGCCATTTCAAACACAATACCCCATCTTCCTATTTCACAAGGACAAAGTCCTTGCTAATACAATGCCACAGTAGATATGCTTACCTCTTAAGAACAACAAGGTATACTGTAAAATATGACCACTATCAAAACTTTCATAATCGAGTCCTAATAAAATTACAAGTTGGAATAGACAGAAACTACTGTATTTCCTTAAATTGCACCTCACAGTGTAACCCATATAAAAGCTAAAAAGTTATAAAGTCTTGAGAGCAGAACTGTAGCCAGGGGAGGGAATAAGCTGGCTCCTGGAAACAGAACAGGAAATCTCTCTACCGTTGTAAACGGAGGACTATATTTAATGATGTACCTTACAGGTCCTGACCAGAATCAGTCATGGTTGGTCTCAAATGTTTCTATGCAGATAAGCTTCTCTTGCTCCTGTTGGGTTTTATTAGAAGCAGCCATGTTGGTTCCTCCTGTTTAACATAGCCCTTTAATTATACAACATGTTGATACTTCCAGCTATTGCAGTCATATTAGAGGAATAAAAATTTCCCTTATGAAGAAGTCCCTAATAGCCCAAACACAACAGTTCAAAACATACATTAACAATATTTATGGCATAGAACTTGTTTCCCTGTATATGGGGAAAGAACAACCTGCTCGCTATTAGAGCACAAATGCTGATCACTGCACCTTGGCTGTACTCTGTAATTCCTCCTTTAACTTCGACTGCTAATACTAAAATACCATGCTTAATTTCCCTCTAAAGCATTAGCACATAGCTATGAATTTCACAGTATAGCAAACCTGTTTTTATGATGGATATAACTAAATCTCATTGAGAAAAATATTGAATAGAATCTATTGCCCTATTATCCAAAGTCTTGTTACTCTGTTTCATATTCTCAAAATGTTTTGCATTCATGCTGTACTCCATTCCACAGCAGTCATTTTTTTAACAGTTAGAGTGCTGAAGTCCCTCTACCAGTGGCTAGGTCAGTTATTACTTTTGTAATAGTAGCAAGACAGAATAAAATCAGAAAGCTGTATCCTCCTCCCTGTGTTACCAAAAATGGGGAGAGAAGTGCACACAATGGAGGTTTTCTCATGTGGTATGGAGAACAAGTAGGATGCACATGGGGCTATGACGAGCTGTATGTTGTATTTGCTTTGTTCTGCTGCATGGCTGCATCCCCGCAGTAGACTATTGCAGAATTGGACATTAATAACTTTACTCTCACTAATTGGTTATGGACTTTATAGTACTAATCAATAAACTAATTAAGCTGGGTCAGTTGTTCTCCTGAGCCCTTCTTAAGAACAACAAATAGACAACTGTCAAATCCACGGGTCGCAGGCAATGCCAGAGGAAGTGAGTGATGTACCAGGGGGATGTGTGCGAGCCGGGAGGGCTGTGAGCCTGAGGGGGCCAGCGAGGCATCGAGGGAGCTGCTGCTGCTGGGAGAACGCAGGCAGAGCGGAGGGAAGGACCCCTATATAAATACGGCAGTCACCTGAAGCATGGCCATGAGGGAAAGCCAAGAGAAAAGGCTTTTTGAGCAAATCATTGGCTGGAAAGACCTCAGAAATTATTTTCCCTTCTTGTGCTCAAGGATTTAAAGTTTCTTTTCAAAAACTGTATGGAACAGCGTTAAAAGCAAAGCTGCCTCTGTCATTGACTTCACCCCCTGAACAGATTTAGCCTGTGTTTCAGTAACTGTCTTAAGAGCTTGGGTAAAGAAAAGCAATCAAATTGGTTTTCTGTATAGCAGTGTAGTTATGTGTACATGAAATTATAATTTTCCTGCTTTTCTGTTGCGAATGTGCTACCATTCCTGCCTTTGGGAACACTGAACTTTATAAAAATCTGTTTCTGCCTTCAACCACAGCCATTTGGGTTTTTTCCCCATGAGTATGTTACAGACATTTGTGTAAAGGTGATTCACCCTGACGATGTGTGATAAACATGATGATCCTTTATACTACATCTGCTTAATTCAATAAATCTGGTAAAGGCTGAAATAAACAGAATTATACAATCAGATCAACTGTGATTGTAGTGAATTGGAGTAAGTGACCCAGGATACTCCTTTCAGCCCTGTGCCACTATTATTCTATTTCAAGATATCTGAATACGAATTAAGTGACACCAAATGTATTTTGTCTTCAAAGTAAGAAACATCTGTTTACTGAGTGCTACATGGTACTTGCCAAGGACGTAACAAGTCTTCATGTAATTGCAGTAAATGCTTGGCACACTAAGCTTCCGTACTAAGCAAGTGACGTACTAAGACGAGACTAAGAGAAAGCTCCCCTGTTCCGTAATTCCACACACCGGTACATGCTATCACATGACACGGTATTTCTTTTCTTCCTAGAATTCTTTTTAAATAATTGCATCACTAACAAGTGATATCTCATCACAAAGGACTAGAGATTTCATTATTTGTCTCAGATGAATCCTTGAGTATGGCTTGCCTGAACATCTGTTGTTTTGCACTGTCATGAGAGGAAAAAAACACACCTGCAGTAAAATTTTATATGTAGCATAAACAGTCCATTTAATTGGTCTGTTTTAAACAATACAGGAATTTAGTTAAGCGTTATTTAACTTGTCCCTCAGAACAAAATTAACTCTTCTGCTAACAAAACAGGCTTCATCTTATTTTTTTTTCCCTTTTCTACAGAATAGTACAAGTAAGTAGTTTTTTTCAGGTTTGGTCATAATTAAAGATAATTAAAAATTCACTTTGGGTCAACCTGAAATATTTTTTTCTTACTTCAACCATTTTTAAAGTCAATTTCAGGTGTAATGATTTTTTTTTCTTTAACCTACACTTGAAAGTATTTTATTCTGATATTGTTTCAACCATATACATTTTGTTTTGATACTAAATTTGATTCAAATTTGAAATGAAATCCTACTTTAAAGCAAAACAAATTTAAGAAATAATGAAATATTTAATTTAAAATTAATACAATATTTTCTAAGCCTTCTTCAATATTGTGGACTTAGTCTCTATAATTCTCTTTTCCCAATTAAAGATTTTTTCTGCATATTTTCAACCTCTGGTCTTTAACTTGACAAAGGTAGTGTACTAATACAAAGACAATACCTCTAGGATCTTTCCTACCTTTTCTTAATTTTCATCTGTAAGGCAGATGGAAGTCTGTTGTCTGAAGCAGTAGACATTTATTATGGAGACTAAGTATGGTGCAATTTGAAAACGATATATTGGAATGTTTGTAAGAATGAGTTTGGTACATATTTCTAATACTATGCATAGTATTTCTAATGCTATAAATAGTATTTCATCATATGAATCTTTTTTGGAGGGTTTATATGTGACAATTACATAATCTGTCACTAAGGGGATTGTATATACAAATGCATTAATTCTTTGTTTGAGGATCTTATGACCATCCTAAACATGGGATCCTGCAGAAGAGTCCTGCCTAATCATGTGTTTACAAAGTTTATGTTTGTTTGCATACTGTATCATTGCCAAAATGTCTGGATTCAGGACTGAGACTGCAATGCTGAGAGGTGGGCTGTGCTATTTTCCATTCAGTAAAGATACTCTATGATTTGCTGTTCCTGGAAAAGTTTCTCTCAAGCCCATTTTTTAAAGACTGTTATTTTAAGGTTTTTCTCAAGAAAAAGAAAATAATAATAAAAATAATTCTCATTATAATTAGAAGGTTTTCTCATAATCTTTTCAAATGTTTGGGATAATTTTAAGAGCAACCTCAATTCTGCATGATTTAGGTATCTATTAATGTATTTTGTTTAGCTGGCTTTTTTTTTTATGATAGTTATAATCTTTGAAAGTGTTTTCCATGTTAGGTTGTTTATATGTATCCCAAAACTAAGAGCAAATACAGGAAAAAATATTGTTTGCAGATCTAAAGTAATCTTGATCTTTAATACAGAAGTAAAATTTGATCCTTATTACACTGAAAATAATTTGGCATAACAAGGCAGGGAGCAAAAAGTTGTAGTGAGCATTGAGTAATATGATGATAAAGGGAAATGAGAAATAAAGGGATGTGTTTTGCTGTAGTTACACAGGCTTCAGCTCAGACACAGCAAGCTAACTTCTTTGCCTTTATTTACCATGTAACTCAAGTACATTAAAACACCAGATGATCTCCTCCTAACCTAATGTCAGCTTACACCTCTATTTAAGTTTAGCTGGCACTTATGTAACTTTCAAGTTACAGTGTAAACAATTCTATGAAATCCCACCACATCATTCTATAAGAATATAAAAGCGATTTTTGTGTATTAGAAATTATTGCAATTAACAACAGATTTTTTACTTTCAGATCTTACATCACTGTGAATTCTATTTACATAGCAAAGATAATTTCAGATAATCTTTAGCAGACATGCTTTCCTTCTTTTCCAATATTTGTAAACTCTTAGCTACATTACATAGCCCCTTGTAATTCTCTTCCAAAATATTATCATGTAGAGTATAAATTCTTCAGCATCCAACTGACATGGCCAATAAGTTCATCCAGTAACTAATGTCTTTAAGATCATGTTGCTGAAGGAGTTTTTATCAGTTCTCCAAATTATAATTTGCAGCCTCTATTGTTACATGCTTAATGGTCTGTCACATTTTTTTCTTGTTCTTACAGTTATGGTACTTTTATGTAGTGGCTTAGAGGAGTTTCTACTAACACAAGTGTAGGGAATTTATTTTTAATCATGTACCTAAGAGTTTGTTAACTGAAAGCTCAGCCCTCTATTAGCATTCTGATCCAGCGAATCGGCAGCAGTTGGAGGAAAGAATGCCACCTACTGAATTATCAATACCGATTCAGTTCACAGCCCATATTTTTCTTGAAGCTCTCTTTTCTTACTGATCAAGCTCAATACTAGATGGCTCTGGTACTTGGCAAGAACACAGACCAAAGAAGTATGACTTCATGGTTCATATGATGGGCAGCTGAATTTTTAGACTGTTGAAATCAAATATAAAAAAGAAGCATTAGTACATTTTGCAATACATTACGTTACCAGAAGGACTTAGCAAGTAGAATTTTAGGAGCTTTATGAGATTTAGAATACTGAGAGTTAAAGTAACACAGGTTTTTTTAAGTTTAGAAAAGCAGATACCTATGGATCACAGACCATGTATACTTTTTAAATTGCATAGTGATCAGAACACTGACAGTAGAAGGCACTTCTTAGCGCTTTTATCTTCTTATAACTCTATTGAGATAAATGACTGATGATAAAATTAATGTGCTTGTAACTGTGGGTGATGCAGCTGTGAGACAAACTGTGTTGCATCCTACCCCATGTTCCCTCAATGATACTGCTAATCAGGTTCTGTTCCAAAATCTTTGGCTGCTGATAATTTAGCTAAGATGAATATGGTTAAATCTCTAAAACTTGTGGCAAGTGTAATTTGCTTCAAAGTGAACCAGTAAACTGAACACGCTTGATCTTGAAACTACTGGAGTAAAACATTTTGACGTCGACAAAACACATACGCCAGGAGAGAATATGGCCATCAGGAGTGTTTTTGTGATATTTTTTCTGACCACATCCCCAGTTCTGTTATTCTGTTATTCTACACAGCCTTACCCAATAGTCATGTTACAGCTATCCACATTCATGTGATTTAAAATAAAAATAAGTTATTATTTGTAAGGTCAGGCCAGCATTTTGAGTGTAACTTCAGATGATCTTTGGTACACTTGATAGTATTTTTTACACAGCAATGACACTCAAAGGAAGAAACAGAGTAGAAATCAGTGCAGCTTTCAAATTAAGTAGATAATGGCATTAACATCTGCTGTGTAAAACAAGGAGAGCACAACTCCCAGTCTCAATTTTTTTGAAATTAGGTCACATCATATGAGAATGGAAACCCTCTTAGAAATGATACATCTGAATGTAACAGTCCTTTTTCATATACTATAGTCATTCAAGATAATTTAGAATAAGTAGAACTTATTTTGTCATTTAAATATGCACATTAGCACTGAATACCGCAAAGAAAGCAGTATTCACATTCCACTCAAGAACAGAAATATTATCCTGTAATTCATATGGAAATTTGTACCTGAAAAACAACTACAAGAATCATCGAGCCCATACCGTTGTTTTGTGTGGCTGTATTAAGCATTAAAATAAACTTCCATTAGTTAATTTTGTTTTTCATATACAACTAAACAGCAGCTATCATTTTGAAATTAGTATATAAAGTATCTCGATGCAGTAGATAATAGAAAACATGGACACGAATAATAATAAGAAAACACCTTATTTTTGAACAAAACTGGTATGTATTTCAAGGGTACTTAAAGTAATCAATCATCCAAATGAGAAGATGTGCTCGGTAGGGTGCTGGAGGATCACAGGACAGGGCGCTGATTTGTTATGCCACATATGCCGATGCGTAAAACAGAGGAAAATCAGCTGGCAACGACACATATATTGGTAGTGAGGACATACTTTTTGCGTGTGAGCAAGAGGAGACAGACTGGTCTGGAGCCTGCCTTAGCCATCGTCCCACAGAGCGGAGGTGGGGAGGGACCTCAGAGGGGGCTGCAGGACCGTGTGCTGCTGCTGCTGTGTCACGGCAGGCAGGTGCAAGCCCCCTTAATCTCCCTCACTGCTAGGTGAGGTTGCGGTGACAGTCCAGCACCTTTCAAAGCTGTAAGCACTCAACAATATGCTCAGATAATACTTTAATGACTTAGAAAAACTTTTAGAAACAACCTGGTCTGAAGGAATGTCTTTGGGCAGACAGCAAGTGTTGTTAACGTTAAAATTCATTCAGTGTTAATTCATTAAAGCAATAAAAATTCCCATGGAATTTGTATTATTTCCTGTCAGGAAATGTGCAAACACAACAACAAAATCGTAGTATGATTAACAGTTGCTTTTTTTGCTTTAAGTTAATTCACATTTGCCATTGATGCAAGAAATTTTTCTCTGTCTCTGAGTTCCCCACCTCTGAAGTGGTGTAGAAATAGCTGCTACTCACAGGGTTGTTGTGACTACAGATGGTTAAATTATTTCTCATGATTTGACAAAGCAGGCTTTGTTTATCTAGGGCAAGTCATTTGCAAACAGAGATCGCACTTCACAAATATATTCTCTGCTCATAATTGTTTAATGAGTAACATTTACAAACACACACCGGTGGTGGAGTGGGTTGTGACCAATTTCCTCTGCTCAGGGTTTCCACTGGGTTGTTGGTCATTTTAGCTGCATTATTTTGTTTCTGCTCTTTTTAACAACTCAAGTGATTTAAAGAGGAAGGTAATGACAGTGAGAAACAGGTAAGTTTTCCTGTATGATGGATCTTTTTTATTCAAAGATCATTGTATTTTTCCGTTCCCTCTGAGAACAGGCATAGGTCTTGATGGAGCTCACTGACTAGCTCACTAGCACTGAGGACCATCCCAGAAAACCAAAATACTCCACAGAAATAGCAGCAAACAAGCAGGGAACTAGCAAAACAGAATTGCTGCTGAGAATTTAAGCAGTATTTGTAAGCTTGGTCTCACAATATTTCCTGAACTCACACTGCTCCTGTGAGGATTACTAGAACATGTAGAAGATGTATATTACCATTATCTTCTTAATAGATCTCATTGTTGTTTTTGTAAACCTGATAATACTTGATTCTTTTCCTAAGCTTATTTGTCACAACCTAAAGAAATGCTTTTTATGAATGCTATTAGCACGATCTTTCTCTGAGTCCCAGCAAAACAGTGAGCACTGCTGTTTGATGATAAGATAAGATAACTCCCAGTATTTATCAGAATTTAGTCACTACTGCTACCCTTTTCAGGCCAATTTCTGTCTTTTGGCCTTAATCTCCCCCCCAAAGGAAATGTTAGGAAAGACAGAAAATGAAACAGAACTTTCAAACTTCCATCAAGCAAAAAAGCAACCACCAAAAAAACCCTTCATCCTTCTCTCGTTATGGTTTGTTGAATCTTCCTTTGTTTTGTTGTATAATAGGAATAATGTTCATGGCACTGGAGTATACACACAATAAATAGCTTCTGTGGTTATCAAACACCTCAGCTTCACTTCAGCATTTAATCACCCACAAAAGCCATTTCTTTGCCTTGTATACTTCTCTGCCACAAACATTATCCTGTAGCTAACATACACCCTGGAGTGCCAGACCTTCATTTTGCACTCTGAAAGCTGAATTGGGAGAATGAAAACCCCAACCTTTAGTTTTTAAAATAACAGTTTAAAAGTTAAAAAGGGGGTAATAGTAATCAAAATCCCCAAGCCCCTGTTAATGTAGTAGAGAAGAAGAGCTGTCTTAAATGGTCTCCCAAAATTACCTGCTGGAGGAACTCCAAAGAAAAAGCATAGTTATGATAGACATATGCTAGGAGATTATGATAATAACTTTGTTCTGGGAGGAATTTACTTTGCTCCCATGTCAGAAATAACCCTAGCAGAGCCAACAATGCTCTGCGTAACACAACTTAGAGAAGTTGCTGACAATAAATATAAATGGCGCTCTCAAACTGCTTCAACAGACCCAAAATGTTAATAACCTGAAAGGCATGAAGAAACATAATATAAAATTAATATTCCCCTAGTTCATCTTCCCTGCCTTTTCCATGTCCCTCTCTTCACAGCTCCTCGGGTTGCCCCTTTAAGCTGGACAGCACTGAAGAGTTTCTGAGACCCTCAAAACTGGTGAACTTCTTTTATTCTCGAGCAGTCTTGTGTTGACAACCTGTATGCTTCTGATCAGTCCAGCTGTCATCTTCATTTATGCTTTAATCTGATCAACAGTATCTGGTCAACTTAAGTTACTTCAGTTCCTGGATGTATATTTGTGGCTTCTAAGAAGTAAAAAAGGGAGAGATGAGAGAGAACTAAGCCTGTGGAAAAGCTAGACAATGAACAAAAATTTCTCCATTAAAGTCATAAAGAAAATATTTTGGGATAGTAATAAGGCAAAGAAAATGTGTCTCAAGAGAAAGAAGGGAAAACTGAAAAAAGGATGGAAGGCAGACAAAAAGAGAAAGATAATAGAATCTCTACAGAGAGAAAGAAGTAAAGAATTTGGGAGACCAGAGAAAATAATGGATCAGCAAAAGGAAGAGAGGTAATGCTATAAAGAGAAAAACAGAATATGACAGAAGAATAAGGAAAAACTAAACAAGTTCTGCAGTGACTGGAAGTAGAACTGAAGTTTACTAAGAAGCAAAAGGCATTAGAGGGACATTAGAAGCAAAAGAGGGACAAAGAACTGGAAATGAGAAAGAAGAGGTCAAAAGAGAAAGAAGGGATGAAAGAAAAATACTAGAGGGAAGAACAAAGCAGCTAACGTTAGGCTGTTGGATATATTTTTCAGTGCTTTGGCCACTGTGAAATTATAAAATTAAAAACCCAGGGACTACTGTATTATACGTGCTGTTGTATAAGTTATAGTTGGATGAGAAACACCATGTACATAAAAGCAGAGAGTCCTTGCATTGGAGCTTACCTCTTTTTCTACATCCTTTTGATTTATTCTGAATTTCCTAATGTGAACTAAATGTGAGGACTATAAGGTGAAGTGAGTATGCATTGGTGCATGTTAGCAACCTTCCTCTGATTCCTGAGGAGGAATTTAAGGAAAAGAGTTAGGGTCTTTTGCCTGCATGAGGAGGGAGGCTGTTCCCAGTCCAAAACACGGCATAGGAAATGGTTCAGGGACAGACATTGTTTGAGCTGTTTCTTCTAGAAGATGTCCCTTTTAGCAAGAGTAGAGGTGGTTGGAATGTTACTCAAAGTTTTCCATTTTAATTTCCAGTATCTATGGTGTCATGTTTGGTCCTAATATGAGGCTCACAGAGAAAGACTCATTATAGTAAGAAGGGTGCACCTTTACTGTGTTAGAAAATATGATGCAGCTTTACCAGTCCGTCTTCAGAAGACTACAACAGAGACAGGTAGAGTGAAGTCAGGAATATGCGAATTCAGAGATACTATTAAGAGGTCAATTTTAATTAAAAATATCAGCAGGTGGAGAGAAGGATTTACACCAGGTAGTCACCCTGCCCCCTCTCCCGCATAGCACATATCCAGCTACAGGAAACAAGGAAGGAAGTCATCTCAAGGGGGAAGTGAACAGAGAGATTTATTTGCTGCTGTGTTGAACTTTGTCATGTTAAAGCGTCCTGCCATGTAATGGAGTTCCCAGTCCTGATTTGGTCAGTTCTCAGGGGTCCCCTATACACTGAATAGGAAAGGGTGGGTATGAAGAATAGCATTCATGAAAGCAGAATGCTGACCTGTTAAGAAGGTTTTATTTATATTCATCTCATTCAAGTGTCTTAAAAAAAATCATGTGACAGAGTCATTTTCTTGCCTTTATCCATTCACTGGCCCAAATAAATATTGCATTATGTCGTATAGATTCACACAATAGGCAGAGGAGGTCCCACTGCAGGTCACCTTGCAGCCAAGGGCATTCTCCAGGGAACCAAAAGATGTGATTTAAGGGCCCAGCTGGAAGGAGAGTTTTAAAGCTGGACCTTTCTACAGTCCAAATTAAAAAGAAAGACCTCTTAGGTGAAAATGTGGATGCAGACACACTCTCATCCTGTGTTACCTGAGCCTGCTAGATCCAGCCCCACCAGTGGCACAAGCAGAGGAAGACTAACCTGTGACTGTTTAAGGCATGAGTTCTGAGCCTAGGTGCCTCGCCCGCTCTGGATTTAGGAGTTTCTTGCTTTTTCAAGCTGTCAGGGAAGCTGAGGTACCTATAGTATTAGACAAGGTGACACAATGTTATTAGATATCAGTGATACCTAAATGTTAGACTTAAATGCCTAAGGAGACATTAAGATGCTTAAGTCCCCCTTGTAAATTGAGCCCCGTGTTTCTTTTCCCATAAAACTCTCTCTGTCAGCAACATTGTTTCTTTCACAAATGTTAATTTTCACTTTTTTTTGGCCTTTATATAACCTGCTTTACATTCTTTGTTGCTTCTAGAAACTTATAAAATCGCCCTATTATATAGAAATGTAAGTCGCTTAAGTCATCTAACGATATTAGCTCAGTTCAATACACTCAGGATGAAACAGCTGTATAAGCTTTAACCCTTTATGCCAGTCTCTGTTTATTATCCTGACTTATTTGACTCACAAGCTGAAATAACTTCCTTGTCCTGAGCCGTGCACTTCTCTTCTTCTGACTGAGTAGCTGAATGTTCTGGTTGTTCGGCTCACTTTAATAGCTTTTGTTTTGCATTCACACTGGCTTTTCAGCACATCATAACTGGGACTGGAAACATGGCCTCCCATTTAAGGTTGCCAGACAGTGCGGATTTCAGTTACTTAGAGCTTAGCCAAATTTCAGCTGTTTGGGATAAAATAATGTTCTATGTGTTGTGTCTGCCCTAGGCTGGATTTTTTGAGAAAATTTCAGCCAGTGTAATTGAGCCCTGTTCGAGAGCAAGGTGAGGGATACTATGTAGTTTTGCTCATGTTTAAAAATACTGGTATCACTGCTGTGAAGAATTTCACCTTTTCTGTACACTGAGGCATGGACTATGGCTTGGGCTAAGGAGTCTTTGTGTCTAGCCTACAGGTGAGATAAAGCCAGCCTGCATGGGGCTGCCTGTCGTCCCAGCTTGATTTGCTGTTGAAAGTCGGCCCACCTGAGCTGTAATACATGCCAGTGTAGGTGGTGGTGGTGACACAGCCTTTAATCTCCCTGTTATCCTTCATGGGCTGCTCTTCTGCTGGAGTCCCACGGTCACCAGTATAGGAGGGCAGAGCTGATGTGGGAATAAGTCCTCTTCCTACGAATGTGCAGCCAGTGCAACTTTGCTGTTCCCAGGACCGCACTGGGACTGTGAAAAGCAGTTCTGCTCCTACCAAATTTGTCCCAGTTCTTGCAGTGACCTGCATGCACTGCTGCTCTGCGGGATGTAGGCTCCAGGGAGTATGTCGGGGGAGTCACAAGTAGCTGCATCCAACCTTTGACGTGATCAGCTGAAATGAGGAGCGACAGGGACTTCAGCACAGACCTCAGGATGAAAGTGACACCAAGTGACTCACCAGACTGGGGATGGGGTAAGAAGGGTGAGATGTCTGTGTGCAGAATAGACATGAAATGACATTAAGACTACAGACTAAAAGGCTGGACTCCAGCAAAACGTATTGCATAAAGTGGCAGGATTATTGAGTGATGCTGGGCAATCACTTAAACCAGACTTTCCACAAGATGTCAATAACTATATTTTATTAATTTCCTGGGTCCTGATTTCAAACTGGGATGTTTGATTTGTGCAAGCGGTAAACGTTTATGTCTGACACAAATGAAAGGGATTTTGTATGTGTACAGCGATGCCGCAGAGTCCTCTCAAGGACTCAGAAAAAACAGATCCCAGATATATCTAGTTGAGAATTCAAAATTAAAGCAAGCTTCCTATTTTCATCAAAATTTGTTTCAGCTTTAGCCTGGAAATAATAACAGCACCATAAATACCCACTTGATGAGACAGCTTGAGAACAATCCCCACTTTTTGAGAAAAATAAATTGGCAAAGCACTCAGATGCACGGCTGGCAGGGCAAGATTCCTAGGAGGTACTGCATGGCGTGCACTTGTGGGTATTGTATGTCCATGTAATACCACTGCAGGAGTTGCATGGCTCTCCCCACTGCTGTTACAGCTATCCTACTAGCAATCAGCACCAGAGACGAGCCCAAAAATAACTGACTCTGCCTTCGGGGAAAGTATGAAAAGCATGCTATAAATACAGCCTCATAGCACACCCTGAGCAATGAGGAAGCAGCAAAATACAGAACAACAACTTGTTAAGTAGGTGTTGTCCATCAGGTCCGATGGATGAGGTAGAGCCTTGTGTACAGCTAGACATTAGCCACGCAGTTAACGGCTGTACAAGAATGAATGCAAAAAATGAGCCAAATCAATGTTGTCCAAGCCATCTTGTCTAGCATCTGAGTGCCTGATTCTGAAAACCTTAATGAAGTTCTTGCAGAGCCTTTCTCTGTGTGTATGTGCATGTATGTATGAAATTAAATACTTCACTCAGTCATTTTTATAAGCTACTTTTGTTCCTTACTTTTTACATATACTCATTAATCTACATTTCTTATTTAAAATTAAATGAAAAAAAGTATCCTGATATCAATGATAATGGCACTTTATTAAAGAGTATCTTCTAAAGATGACACCTGATATTTATAGCGTTTGCATTTATTGTGGTGGCATCGTAATACTGTAATTATTTGATATAATAAAAGGTATTATTTCTCTGTGTAAATCTTACTGCAATCCAAGTAACCAATTTGGCTCATTGATTCTCCCTACCAGGAGTATCCATCCACCAATGATTTCCTGTAAATCTAAACCATGATAATAAGGAGCCCAGGCCACGTTCATTATTTGTTACCTTCATCAAAGGCAAAGTATAACGTCAAGGATACATTTAACCTTATTATCTTTAACTCAGTGTTAAATTTGTAATAACATTCATGAGGATGTTAAAGTACAACATGTGACACCAGACCCAGATTAAAAGCATAGTGACAAAATCAACATATTATTGGTTTAATCCACAGTAACAAAAAGGACTTCAGACTGTTGCAGAAAGCTTGCAAAATCAGCCTAGAACTAGATGAGAAATTTTAAAAATGCAGAGAACAAAAGTGAATGTTAGTGAAAACGAAGAACTGCAGTAAAGCTAGACTGTTCAAATTGCAACTACCAAAATGCTTTCCTTGAGTAAGAAAGATAAGCAAGATTTTGTGCTTCTGTTTATTGGGATTGTGTTGATTAATGCAAGAGGGATTTTGGAAAAACCATGTAAGATACTACATTTAAACAGGAAACAGATGGCCCTTAACTGGGCATGCAGGTGAGGAAACAGTGGCTTCCTAATTTCACTGACCCAGCAAAACAAGAAGAAACGTAATGCCTTGTTTGTTCCCTTCAGTCCAGTATGCACTGGTTTTGATAGCACTTTTTTTAATTTTTTTTTTTCTTTTTTTTTTTTTTTTACACAGACTCATACTTAACAAGACTACAGTCTGACCAAAGGCTCATTCCTGACGAGTATCCTTCCTACTCACGTGTATTTTCAGAGATGCAAACCATTCCCGCTGAATTACACATATGATATTAGGGCAAACAACAGAAATCCATGCAAAGTTAACTATTTGCAAGGCATGATGGGCCTGGGAGAAACCACAGTAATTTATAGAATGCATTAAAACTGGATTGCAAGGAAATTTATGATAGGCAGCCACACAATAATAAAAAAAACAAAGATTAATTAACATAAAAATTCTAGCTGTCATATTTCTCTAAGTAGAAATAATTGCAAGGCAATTTTATTTCACTGAATGAACCTCCAAATGGGCACAGAGTAAAGTCAACATGAAAATGAAAGTCACCTTTAGACTAGTAGAAGAACAGGTCACAAACTATCTGGGTGGGCTCGTAGTAATGTAATTACTTTGTAAAATGGAACTGTACTAGAAACAGTAGGAAGCTAAGAACATAAGAAAATTTAAAGGATTTTTAAAAATCTGTTTTCCTTGAAGTTTTGGAGATTTATGATAGATGTAACACTCTCTAAAAAGCAGACTTAAAATAAGATACAAGGAGTGAATCAAGGAAGGGAAAGAAGTTTTGGGGGTTTTTGAACGACAATTACAGAGGAATTCTGTATGAAAAGTAGTATAGACCTGATCTGTATAATAGTATGTGCATATAAACATATATATATATATTTACTCCAAATAAATGCACAAAAATCAAACACAGAAAGCCATATCTTAGATGCAAAATGGAATGACGCTAGTTTTACAACCAAAGAAACACTTTTCCCAGAGGTTTGATTTTGCTCTCTTTTGCATCACTCTGAATCAGGAGGTACCCCACTGAAGTCGGTCAAATCCCGTCTCTGAGACTGGCTAAGGGGAAAGATGAATATATTGCTCTGGCTGACTTGGAAAAGAAAACTTGAATATTTTTTTTAGTCACTCTGCATCTGCAACTTGTGACTACTGCTGTTGTATCAGATATGGCTAACGCCACTGAAATGGGAAGTGGAATGCTTTATAGAGAAAACGTCTGGTTTTGACCTGTCCTGATGACTTGAGCAGACTGCCACAGAGCACAGTTTCCAGTGGTGTGCAAGCACTGGGGAGGCTGACCTGTATGCCCTGCTTTCATCCTCTCTAATTAAGCCGGAGCAGATACATTCCTTGTTGAAATTGACAGTTGGTGGCAGATCCAAATGAATTTTCACATATTTCTGATGATGTACAATACAGTCCTGTTGTTTATGCAGCATCATGCTGTATGCCAACATGGTGCACCATACCATGTGAGACTCTGGCAAACTTACAAAGGACAGCAGGAACAATTTTAATAGCTTTCTTTCAGATTGGATGGTAGGTATCTGATCTAAATGTTAGGTGACTTCTCTTGAAGTGCATATCAGTAAAGGCTGATGATTTAAACATCTCCAAATACTTTTAATCTTCAGATATTTTAGTGCCAAGTTCTTTTTAGTGAATAAAATGGATTTCAATGTTGAGAACAGTGAAGAGGGCGGGGTTTTCATATACATGCAACTGCGAGCGTCTTTAATGCCCTTTGAAATGTAGTAGAACAAAGCTGCTTTCTTCTCTGATTTAGCCAAACTGAAGTGAGAGTTTATTTACACTTAGACTCATTTAAAGATGTATTTCTTGTTCTGCATTGTATCTGAATATAATATTGTAGTTAGGAAATCCAGATGGACTTTTTCTACTGTTCAAAGTCTACTTTGAACTCATTACACTAACTTTATAATAAATTCTTAGTTTAGCATTTTATATATAAATATTTTGATTGGATTCCAGTTCCAAAAATTTTGACACAAAAAATTGCTTTTCTATTTATATTTTTTATATTTCCAATTTTCTTCATTTATGTAAATTTGGTTAAAATGCTAATACTTCAAATACATGGAGAAAAGGAGCATGGTGTTGTGGCTAGACCACAAGACCAAAAAGAGAAGTGCATATGAAATAAACCTCTGGGTTTGTAACTTACAGTTCCCTTTACGTATCTGTTCTGTTAGTGTAGTTTCCCTGTCCTATCGTGAACCTCCAGCTTCCTTCTTCTGGTTCCTTATCCTGTGAGCTGGACTCCATTAATGTCACTTAAGTATTTGAGTGGATCATCTCGTATTTCCCCTCTGCATTTTGGACTGAGAATTAAGAGTGAAAGATATTTACTCTTCTTCTATCAATCACAATTGGGTTCTTCAAGTTTTCCAGTCTTTCAGATAAGTGTGTTACTGACTCTGCTTCACAGGACTGCAGTGATATTTAAATAATTCATTTTTGTTATTAAAGCACATATGGGAGTGGTGACAATGCCCCCTCACCCACAGGCAACTTAAGATTGCACCTTCAGACAACAGATCTGCACGAAAAGATCTCTGGCACCTTGCATGACATTAATGCAGCAAGGCACTGATCTCTGTGTAAAGTGCCACATTTTCAAAATCACCTCACCAATCAGCAGTTCCTAAAATTTGGCCTCAATTACATGAACTGAGCTCTTTGGAAGGTCCGTCCTGGATTGTACTGAATGTGCACATTAATCAAACATGGAGAGTGTGGCATGCTGACAATACTTTGTTCTGTAAAAATGTATCTGTGCTGATAATGCCTGAATTTGTTTTGCTCTGAACCAACTGTGAACTCACACTGGTGAGTGTGAAGTAGGCATGAGATGACGCCAAATCAGAACAGCCCTTATTTTATGTCCATTTTCAACCAGTGATAAACCTATGCAAGAAACAGTAAAATACATGTGCTCTAACTGGACCAAATCTTGCATATGGTTACAGGTCTGTGCACGTTGGTTTTGCAGAAGGACAAAGCATGGTGGGAGGCTGCGCGGGTCTGTGCTACCGCTGCTCGGTGCAGGGCTCGGCAACTGAGCAGCTGAACAAAGCCAGCCTGTTCTGAAACAGAAGTAGGAATGACTACTTAAAATGAAAAAAGATAGATATCGTGAGCAGGTTACTTAGGGCAAGCTCAGGGTAGAGTGGAACAGCCATGTAAGTTGTAGTAAATAAAGGAAATGTCATTCGTAAGTCTTAAAAATACAATACCATTAATAACTTCAGTAATAAATAAAATGTGCTGTACTATCTGCAATGATTACACACATTGAGACTATTATTTTTGGTGACTAGTTGTAAAGATTCCAGTGCATTGTTGAAATAACAGTATAAAGGGTCTGGGTGGTGATGAGGCTTTTGCTTCTCCAGGCTTCCTTTCACTGTCTATTGTTCAGCAATTTTTATAGACCTTGTAAAAACTGGAATTCCCTTTCCTCCTAACGAGACATTAACATGCAAAATGGAGTGAGATGAAATGCAATACTTTTATGAAACTAGCTTTATTCCTGTAATTCTCACAACAGCAATATTCCTTGATCATATCCACTACATGATTTTACCTTGCCTCACATTGTATTTGTGATGTAGTAAAATTAAAACATTAAGACAATAGTTAGCAAAAACTGTCCAAGAATATGCAAATAAACTAAAACTGAAATATAAATATTAGTTTATGGTGTATGGTAGTTTAAAATTTTTTAAAAATCTGCTTTGTTTATTTGTTTTCAGAATATGATTCTAGGCTTTAATGTCAGAAGTAAAGGGAGATCATGAACGCTGAAAACATATATCCAAGCATACTCAAAAAATTGGAT
>NW_009601242.1:20352-54423 GCF_000690535.1 Cariama cristata | reverse complement strand
GGAAAGAAACAAATTAAATTTTGGTAGTGATTTGTAAATTGCAATGAGCAATTCAAGAAACATTTAAAATAGAAGCAGCAGTGGTATATGCAGTATTTGAACATCCCGTCTTTTGTAACTGTGCCGTCAAAGTCCAATACAAACACAATACGCTGTACCTAGAGAATCACTTGGTGCAAAAACATCACATATTTTACAATCTAGATGTTCAGTTATGATGAATGTCAACAAAAGCAGCCACAAGAATGACCCTCCTGACTGCACTTCAAAATCTTGCCAAGAAATGTATTCCCTATACTGTCATAAACAATCTATTTGCCTTCATTGTCTACTGATAAACATTTCCTATCCATTCTTTTGAAGCACGTAATATTGACATACTCTGAGATAACAATAGGTAGTCTAAAATAAAATCCATTTGGGTTAACTCTTATGTTCAAGGTCTACTTTCCTAATAAATAAAGAGATTTTTAATTGTCGTAACCAGTCATCAAATACTGTGAAGTGCTTTGGATGTCACAACTTTAGAAATACTGCGGTGTGTTAGCAACATTATAATTTTCCAGTTGTGACACAGCTTTCTTGTGCAGAGATGATACTCCTAAATTGGCAGCATAGTCTGAAAAAAAAAAAAACAAACCAGGAATATTGTTTCATCAAGCAGCAGTTGTAAAGTGGCTTTTTTTCCTTAGCTTAACTGTTAGCAATCAAGTCAGAGCATCCTGCCAGTTATCAGTGAACAACTGATTCATAGTCTCTGAGAGACATGTATCTCTAAACATATTTGTCAATCAATTTGCCTACTTTGTATTAACAGCTATACTGGCCGTGTTTACAATGTCAGGAATGTTTACTGAATTAAGCATAGTTGTCATGCAGATAATAGTATTAAACCATTGGTATTAATATTGACTCACTACAGTTCCAAGCCATGCTTTTAATGCATGGTATCTTACTACAGATAAACAGAACAGAGTAAAAAGTTATTTTAAATATGGAATAATCATATCGTGCCACATTACACTGATGTCTAAGTCAAATGGGTGTTTCGGAAAAAAAAAAAAAAGAAAGAGGTTCCACATACACTGACGTTTCATCTCAAGTTAGTGATGAGTCAACAGTCATGGAGCACTTCCTAAATATAATTTCAAGGCTATTTTTCATGTTTTACGTTGAAGGTTTCCTGAATGTGTATTACATGTTGTCCAACCCATAGGAGAGAGGTAACTTTTACCACATCCCTTTTACAGCTTGAAAGAGTTAAAAAACTGGCACAGATTTATTATTCATAATTATACAGGCGATCGTGTAAGCTAGGCAGTGGGGCTATGTGTCCATATCCTGTGCTCTATCTACTAGACTACTGTCAATAAGTCTGATAATACATAGAAATACAGGTGTCATTATGAAAATTTCCAAGGAGACAGGATTTTTTTTTTCCAGACACACAGAAAGAAAGAAGTCATGAAAGAGAGAAACAAACACAAATTCAGTTTTGTTTTTCTTCATCCTGTAAATTACAAATGAGTATTTCTAAAAACATCCATTTTGTCTGATACTCTGTACAATATTCATTCTAAGATACTACAATCCTAAGACATCTATCTGAGTCACAATATCTGAATTATGCAGTGTATTCCCAAATAAATACTCGGAGCCCCAGCACCTGCTGCTTGAAGTCTGTAAGGAAATGCATTTGTGAGTAAGGTAAAAATCTCTTAGGAAAACTGGCAATATCTCCCAAGAATCTTCAAGATGTAGGGTTTTTTTTGAAAAGTGTGTCATTTTCTCACCAATAATCCGCACTTTTATCTTACATGAAACAATTTTTCACAAAAAAAGTCTGCACTCCTTGTACTTGATAAAGAAGAAGAATTAGAAATAGGTCCAATTTCCTTTTGAAAAGCAGGCTGCTTCTGCTTTTGATTGGCCTTTTCTGTGACCCTCTATACAAGACAGATAATAAATATAATGATTTGTACTGAAAAGAAAACTGTAAGGATAATGGCTGAAACAGTGTAGTTTTTTATAATGTTACCATAGTAAATAATAGCAGCATGGTTCGCATGGTTATAGTTATGGCTGCATCAGTGTTCCCATTATAAGTCTTGTTTTTCATAACTTTATAATTTCATTTTAATAAATTTTCTGTTGGATGAACAGAGAAGGTTTCAACAAAGAACACTTTTCCTTTAATTTAAAAAATAATAACTTTTTTGGCTAGTCACGAGCCATCTGTTAATCAAAAAGAACAATTTACTTGTTTATAACAATGTTTTGCACCCTCTAACAGAAAAAAAAAAAACTTCAAATGAAGTAATGAAACCAGGCAATTGATTAACCTATAGCAAACTGTCATCAGTCTTGATTGTGAAACAAGTTCTTTTGCTCATCTGCTAAATGTACTTTTTGACTACACATACTAATATCTCCTCCAAGCCCCTATTCTGCAGTTAAGCATATGCTTAAGCACTCTCTTGAATAGGAATGCTTTCCAGAACTCAGGCCCTAGAAATATATACATATTTAATTAGATGGTAGTGCTTGAAGATAATTCAATCCTCTCCAAACAGCGTGTGGATTTACTGACTTCTGCATGTCTAACAGCAGTGTATTTCTGCATTTGTGTATTAATGACCAAGAATTACTTTCTTCCCTTCACACTATTCCTTTATCTTGATGGGCATGTTTGTTAATCAAGGAAAAGTGAGCGTACACCTGAGTAACAGCTTAATCCTACAGTGCCTCCACATGCAGCACTCACTAATTTCACTAAGTATTTTACGTTGCACAGCCCAAGCAAAATTATAGCTTGTTTACCATGCATTTCCTTGATTGGTCTGTGTCATAGCTCTGGAATTACTGAAATGCAGAGGTGTGTGTTAATGGGGACTTATTAAACATAACAGCAACAGATCTATTTTACTATACGTTAATATACTACAGTATTTCACAGTACAACATTAATCTATTTTACTTTACATTGTTAGATACTAGTGACACAATTTATTAGTGATATAATTTAACAATCTAAATATAGAAATAACATTTCATGATTGAATAACAATATATAAATATCAGAGGTGCATGGAGCTGCAACATTTTAAGTAGCCATGCTTAGGGAAGTTCAAATCATCATGTTTTGAGAAGATCTCAAAACCCCAGCCTGGGCAAGCACCAGGAAGTCAAAGGCCCCCACAAGAGCTACTGGTTATCACTCTGCAACAACCCTTCTTGTTTCTCCTGAGCTGAGTATCTTGATTGTCTGCAGCTGCCAAGACTATCATGGACTTCTGCAAAGTGGGAGTGGTATTGAGGGGAGGTGTGATAACTGCTGTCTTGTTCGGGGCAACCAGCACTGTAACAGCATTGTGCAAAGACTGTTCAAGTGCTCAGTGGATCATGAGGACTCCATCTGTGAATACACTTTACATTCAGGGTTCTGGATGAATTCTGGTCTAAAAATAAGATTCGGCTTTTGTTCCTCCACCCTGAACACCAAACTCATTCTTGGCCTTTATCCTGTGTTAGAGCATCTGCACTTATGTTCAGCAGAGCTGCTATCTTCCCACCTTTCAAGGACACTCCATGCCAAACAGAGCTGGGTTATGCCAACTGCCTGTGCCTGTAGCTGGGGCCTCGGGGGTGAGCAAATGGGGCAATGCAAGGCTATGGGGCAGCAATATGAGGGGCATGCCTAGGCCATGGGGCTCCTTGCACATGGCCATGTCCCTCACCAGATCCTTTTCCTCACTGCTTGCTCTCATGTCTAGTCCTATGCATCGGGAATCTAGTAACTAGGGAGGGCAGTGTACAAGGAACATCACAGCTAAAAGCAGAATACTAATAAAACACAGGAGCCTCCATTTTATCACTTGCCTGCATGATAAACAGTTCTACAAATGTTAATTTCTCCAATGTTACTAGAAGTACAAACAGTACATATTGCTTCAACGCTGCTGTGCACGGCTTGTGCATTTAGAGGGAATGTGTTTAGGTTTTATATTTATTTACTAGGAACACAAATTTTAACAACATGAAATATTTTGCTTGTATGGTATGAACACCAATAGTTTAACATAAACTATGGAAGGAATCCAGGCTGTGTTGACATATTTTATGAATGTTATGGGATGCCAGATTGGAGGTGTACATCTGTGTGGGTTGGCCAGTCATCCCACTGCCGTCTGTGTATCTGTATGCTTAAATGAATTAGCTATTATAAAAACACTGCATAAACAAGTTTAATGCTGTACACTTTCCTTTTGCTGATATAAAAGTATCTGAATCACAGTGAAGCAAGCTAACCACAATATTCAATTACTCTTTCACTACTCTCGTGTAGAAAGTTGGAAAGCTGTGCACTTTAAACTGTTTGCCCTCCGATGCTGAGGACCTCCTCTCTCCCTTTGACTCTGTCTCCCTCCGTGTCATTGGCAACAATCTTCTTGCAACCCGTCATGGCGGGAAGTACCACTGCATAATCCTGCAGTCAAAATCATTACCCAGTGACTGCCATCCACAAGGTCACTCAAGGTCGCTAAAATCCCTTCCAACCAGCCCGGGCCTGGAGCAATGACTGCCAGAAAGTGGCACCAGATTGCCCTGCTCCCCGTGCCAGGATACCAATATAGAAGTCAGGAGCTGTGAGATACCTTAGGGATTCCTTGTACCTGAGGCCATCATGCTGGCTATCAAGGCAGACGTGGAAATTGTAAAAAAATCTTTTCCTCCTATGTATCTGAAAATGCTACTACAATAACTCTTTGTTGCTCCCTTTTTTTACACAGCACATGGCAACAAAGGCTTTGGGTTCAATTATTGTAAACTTTACATTTCTCAGAGGATGAACATAGAAACCTTGGTGGTCAATGAACTTGCTAAGAAGTGGGATACTCAGCACGGAGAAAAAACACAGGGGAAGAGGGAAATCAAGCTGTTTCTGTATAAACAAACATCTACAAGCTTGGCATTATACATCTTGTTCTGAATATGCTGGTCAAATGGAATAAAAAAATGGATTAGAGGAAAAGTTTGTGTGTTTACTTACAGAATTTGATCTTTGTGTTAAATTAGAAACAATAAAACATTTTGAACTTTTTTTCAGCTAACAGTTTGTAGGCTAATTTTGAATTTGAATTCATTCCAAGCATGATAGCTTAGATTTGCCCCAGATGGACTTTCAGTTCTGTTCAAATTGCTTGACAGCACCATAACAGCCATTTGTAACTAAGTCTGCAGAAATGGGCTGGCACTTGCAGCCTACTAGCGTTGCTGATCTTTTTGTATGGGAAAAGCACCCATAAATCACAGTGCATTAAAAAGGCACACACATCTCAAGCAAACATCGTGGAGAATCCATTGTCCTGTAGATAAGTATACAAATAACGGCAAAGCATCACTTAAGTTTTATATAAGGCACATATTTTTTGGAAGGCAACCAATGCAGTTTCACATGCCGTACTTTTTCTAACCTGACTGACTCACAGTCTTGTGATAGTGAGATAAGCTAGGTAGGCAAATTTTTACAGAGTTGCAATTACTGAAATTGTCATTACGCTGCTCACTGTAAAATAAATATAGATAGAAGTGAAATTATGCACAGGCTAGAAGTAGAAAGTGTTTTGCTTCTGTTTGCTAAATTAATCTCTTCCTAAATGGCTGCAGGCCAGGTAGGTTAGCATTTGTGGTTTCAAAGGTTTTCAGCGCTTGCAATGAGCCATGAAATTACTGCATGCTGCTGAAAATGGCAGCTGATGAAAGGAAAAGAGCGAATCCCAAAGGCAGAAAGACAGGAGGAAGCAAAATTACAGGCAGAAAGTCTGATTTTTGATGTTGCTCATTGTGAAATGTACACCCAAACTTTTAATAAAACATAAAACATTAATAAACCTGCTAACAATTCCTTACAATTTCTTTTGAAGTCTCAGTATAATTTCTGAATACTTATTAAAACAGGCAATGATTCAATGGTGGCTGAGCAGTTTCTGTCTGTTGGATATGGTATACTGGTATACTAGTGACTTTTGAAATTAGATTTTTATTGATGTTTTTTAATTGAATTATCCAAAGGATTGATGTTTTCTGTTAATAATGTAACTCTAAACTCTTGAATTGTTGATCAAGTTTAACTAATATTAAATTAGATATTTAATGGTAAAACACACTGTCTGATCAATGCTGCTTCACCATTCCAAATCTTCTCAACTTGGTTGAGAAAATAAATCTGGCTTCAGCTAGTCATATTGCTAACAGCTAGTTTATTATATGACATGTATATGCCACAGGAATGTTGGCATTACTTCTGGGGAGGGATGAAACAATGATTTAGCACTATGAAAAGGAGAATTCTAGAAGAGAAATCATGCACAGCAGTAGCTGGGATACTTCAGTATAGTACCATTTTAGTTTTAAAGGAACATACAAATGTACAAGTCTGTTGGGTCAGCATCATGCTGTCAAATTTTTGGCTGAATTAGCTGCTATTTTCAAAGACTCACAGCGTTGTAGGATCATCTGTAACTACTTTGTGATTACTAGGACACAGTTTGTCATAGAAGAAACCTGTTGACAAAGAAAAAAAAAATTAATTTTCAAGAACATAACATTAAGAAATTGGCTTTCTATTAAAAAAATACTAATCAGATTAATGAATTATCCTAGAATCTGGTTATATTCTTAAGGTCTGTGTGGAAGCAGATAGCCTGCTTACTGTGCTCGACCATAATGTAAAATAGGGTACTTCCTGGTAGAAATAAGCCTGCATCTGATATCTTTGGGGGCTGAGGAAGCTCAGACTTTTCTGATGTGATAGGTTATGTAAATTAATATCTGCTTTTATAGGCCCTTTAAAATAGACAGATCTGAATCAAGCGAGACAAGCAGATGAGAACTGAAGTCAATACTATGTCTAGAAGGAATCAGGCATGGAAAGTAGGGTCACGTCATGAAATTTCATTGATAGAGGTGACTGGCTTTAAAGATTTCTTTACCTTAACATGGCACTTCTGACCTGAATTGTCTCCAAAACATATCTATAAGCAATAACACCAAAATGGTCTACAGACAAAGGCGGCCACTAGAAGTAGGAGTGCAATATAGTATGTGGTGAGGGGAAAAGGTATTTCAGCAAAGGAACCTGGGCAAAAGGACTTCTGGAGTGTCACAGGCTCCTCAGGGTCTGTGTACGGGAAATAGTACTTTGCTTTTAAGGTATCATCCACCTCAGAAGGAAGCACACAGAATATTGCAAGGAATGCTGTTATTTACCCAGGGAGATCAACTGAATCAAGGCAATCACATTGTAATTTGAATGGAGACTTAGAAAAATCATAGCCTTCCTGAACAGGGCCCCAACTGCATCCTGGACAGCAGAGCTGCAATGGCCAAATCTCTTCTGAACAGAAGAATGCAGTGGCCAGGTAAGACTGCAGGAGGAATGCCACAAGTCAGAAGAAAGTAATTGCTGAATTGGAATCACAAGCATGTACATACACACAAATTTGGATTTTGTGTGCATAAGTTCAGTATGTGGTAATGCATGTGCAAAATGTCATGCCCTTATCTATTCAGTTGCTCATTCATACCGCACTAATCACTATCTCAGCACCTAATTTTGAAGACTATAAATATTTTATTATCCACACAAAAATCAGAGGTCGTAACTGAGCTCAAGCTGTGCCCTGAGGAAAATAAAGCAAATTGTGCCACATAATAAAAGATATAGAAAACCATTGCATGGGCATAACTCATATTCATATTGAGAAGCCCTATATTATATCTAGAGTAATCACATTATTCATTATATACTGTATGCTATAGAAACAGAATGTGTGTACTACACATACTGTAGTCTAAGAAACATTTTTAATTACATTTTTATTAAAACTTGTAAAATAAGAAGCAAACATAGCACATGTTTACCTCTCAGTGTGATAGGAAGAATGTACTGCTGCACTACAGAAAAAGATAGCACAGCACATGTCCAACATTTAAAAACAAAATTGTGTATACTCAATCTATGGTCTTCCTTACCAGGCTGAAAGAATCTTACAAGCCTGTAACAGAAGACAAACAGTGCCAGCATATGCTAAGTCAGAGGTGCACAAAGAATAGCATTGAGCTTCATGGAAAAACAGTAATTTTGAAGCTGACTTATAAAACCAGAGACATTTCTGGTTTTTAAAATCTGAATAGCCAAGCAACTTTCTCCTCATCCTCCAGATAGAAAGAAAGAAAGAAAGAAAGGATGCAAACATCCCTAGGAATTAAAATCTATTTAAAAATACATGAGAAAAAATCTGTTGAGAATAACAGAAAAAGCTCATGGTGTGAATACACCTGAGTTTTGGGCTGAATTCTGCTGAAGTCCCAATTTAAAAAATAAAACCAGTGGCAGAAATTAAAATACAGACATCTACAACTGAAGCAAAATGAATGCTGGCAATGTCACTCTTTCTTCCAAGCCATGTAAAAGAGAATAATTTTTTGGATGGATAGTCCATAAGGAAACAATGCTGTGTGTGATAAGTAAAGATAGAGAGGTATGCATTATTTGATGGATTATTCTGTAATGAATGCATCAGGAATACCTAAGTGAATTTGGGTGGAGAAATAAATGGATTCCATAGGTAGTGTGCTATAATTTGCTGCACAGATTGGAAATCTAATGCAAGCAGCACTTGTAGAGGAAGTTGCAATTTACGTGCAGTTTCTGTGGGGAAGAAAAAGGAAAGAAGGCTTCTAAATCACTCACTTAGCAGGCTATGCATTATCTCCCTGAATCGAGAGGAAGGAGTTCCCGCCGCCAAAACTGCCCCTCTTTGCTACTGAGGAGGTATTAGGTGAAGGCAGTAACTTCATTATATAATGTGTGAGTTAAAATTGTGTGTGAATATATGTTGCGTGTGTGGGTTGGAGAGTGGAGTTTGCCCTTGAGTATTTCACCACTAAAGGTTTAAGTCTGATAGTATACATTGTTTACTACCACCAAATAGAGAATGAAATATAATGATCACAATGTACACCATGGACATAGACACTGTGCAAAAGTCAATAGCTCTATACTACTGTAAATCAAGGCAGTCTACAACTCTGCCAAAATGATAGGAAGTATTTTCCAACTAGATTGCCACTTTTCTCTGTGGTGCTGTGGGCTCACACTCTCCCTCAACAGGATTCATTTTGAAGATGGAGAGGTTTGACTAAGTGGTTTGATTAAAAGTGATTAAAATCAAAGGTATTCCTTCCTCTGTAGCAAGTGGAGTTTCACAGCAAATGGTTTCCTAGAAACATGGGTTTGTTTGAATCCATTTGACCTCCTCTCTCTCATGCACTGGATTAGAAATGAAAATGAATCTCAAAACAAATCTCCAAAGAACTGCCATGACCTGTATGGTTTCACCTAGCAGTATGCCCAAGAAAGCTTGAAGATCTCCATTGTACATTACCTTAGCTGTTATCTTTGAAAACTGTTCCCTTCCTATGGGAAGCAGATTTTATTTATTCCCTTTAGGGTCCAACCATCTTTCTTCAGCCATTGTTACTAACCGAGCTCAATTTAATTTGTTTAGTTGCAGATAATTTGCAGCAGAAATTGTAGTTAAAAGTAGGAACCTTGAGTGATATGATACAGCTTTTCCGCATTTGAATGAAAAATTCAGAAGTCTTTGGTGTCACTGAATTTGAAGTTGAAGCTGAACCACATTTCTTAGTCTGGCACAAGACTGCTAGCATGTGCCCGGATGGCTTGTTTGTCTACCTATATGTGTGAATATTCTTAGAATTAAGGTCTTTTTTTGTGTAGGCTTAGTGTGACTAGTAGTGGAACACTGAACCTTGATGAATTGCAAGGAGTTTGGTAAAGGTCCACAGGAATGACTGACAATGTAGATCTCACTTTAATGGTAGAGAAGTATAATGCTTTATTTATTTAATTTGTTAAAGAGAATGTGAAAGAAGCAACTTGATCAGAGCCTACAAGCAAGTGCTGAGGCAGAAGATTTCGGCTTGCAGGGGACTCTTTCAACCTTCAGTCAAAGACTGGACAAAATTCAATATACGGCGGGTAAAGCCAGACAAATTCCAGGTGGAACTGATATGTTGTTCTAAACACTGGGAACAATTAACTATGAGAATTTTTTACCTAGAGACAGGTAGGTATCTATCAGACATCACCTGGAATGCTACACTCAATGTCTTTCTAAAGGCTATGCTTTATCGCAAAAGTATTAGAAGCAGTGGATGAAATTATAGCTTCTATTTTATGCAGAAAGTCAAGTTAAATTATCATTATGTCTCTTCTAGTTTTAAAAAACTGCAGATCTACAGGAAAACAAAAGAACAGGTGGCAGTTATAAGAACAGACAAATCAGAGAAAAAAATTAAGCAAGCCAAGCCAAACCTTTGTGAATTCCTCTTGTTGATTATTCAGGCCACATGTTCTCTTTTCAAAAGTTGCCAAATCATTTGTGCTCAAGTAGGAGCCCATCATACTCAAACAGATCACACTTTCCCACTCATGAAGTAGTGGTCTTTTGGACTGTTAAAGTGATTTCTAGTCAAAAGAAACAAAAAAGACAGAAGTGCCTTTCCAACTGAGAAGCATATCAGGCTAAAAAGTGGGTAAGGCCCCTCCATTTCTGAAAGCGGTGGTATGCAAGGGAGTGATGTGGCTAATGGCACATCCAGCTGCAGCCCAAACAGCCAGTGCCTGATTACTAATGCGCTGAATGGAGCCTATCCTCAGCACAAGTCAGAAGCAAAACTTCAGCTCACATCTTCACATTCCTGGTTACACCCCTTAGCTGTACTGTTATCTCAGCCCAGCTAGGCTGTACCGGGGAAGAGGGGTGAAACCAGACTGGAAGTGTTTCAGGTTGCTCTGTATTTAAGGGTGAATCTTTTTGTTCTTTAAGTAACCACCACCTTACATGCTGTTATTCTGCTCCCAATTAAGGCAATTACTGCTGCCGGTTGTCTGCTTGGCGAAGTTGCCACTCCAGGAAACTGTAGATACAACTGGAAAACCATTGCTTAAAGACAGGCTGACCTAAAGATCCACTGTCCTCTGAAACACAAACATGAAGACGTTCTTAAGATGCAGGAAGCAAAAAATAACCTAAACTCATGACTCCACTGAGGACGCACTGGTGCCAATATTATATCAAAGGGAATACATATATATATTTTTTTTTTATTTTTATTCATTCTCCCCCTCAAACATTGACTTTTCTGTTGCTCTCTCTGTGCAGCCGTGTGCAGGAGCACAAGAGGTTAAAGCGCGTCCTGCCTGGCTCTGGCGAGTGAGCAGGTGCTGCAGGAGGAGGCTGAGGACTGCTGCAGAGATGGGGAAAGAGAGCTCGAGCTTGCCCACACGCTCGCTTGGGGCTTTGCTGATTGCCAGGCAAGGGATGGTTTTGTTACCTTACTTGATTTGTATTTGCAAAGATCTTCTCCTACTGAACAGACCGTACTACCTTTTGCTGTATTTATTTCTACTCAGCTATTTTAGCAGCCTCTGTTTCGGCACCTGCCTGTGTCATGGATAGTGAATGAATGAGTGGAAAGTGGCAGACTGAAGCATGCATTAAATATGTGAGAAAAAAGAAAAAATCCAGGCAGGACTCAGAAAAAGGCATATTCAAAAGGGCATTCAGAATAGTTAAACACAGGTAAATGTGGAAATGTGCACTTGCTTTTGTCGAACTAAAGACGTATAGTATAAATTGTGGTCTGGTTTTAGGACTTGATTCTGATTTCCTTAAAATCCTATCTGTAAAAAAAACCCAGGTTTTCATATATATACATATATATATAAGTCTTCCAAGTGTTGACCCCTCCACATGTTGCAATGTGTCCTCCAGTGTGATACTATGGCCAGGTAAATTAGTGACCAGACACACGTTGTTTGTAACAGTGCAAAATTACGGCTTGTTTGCAGAAGATGTCACTTTATGTGTTCTGAGCTTTTACATTTTTACCAAATGGCTGCTATTAATTGATACTTTTCTCCAAAATGTTCAAACTGAGAAAATATTAATAATGATGTGGAATAGAAGCTATGAAGAAATAGAAGATCTCAAAACACTGGAACACAGAGAATGTCTCCTTATCAATAGCCTCAGTGGAGATCGATTTGTCGAAACCCAAGAACCACATTCAAGGTATTTAGAAAGACTATAAAGATGTTTTATGAAGATGACACAGGGAAAAAAAATCCCTCTCTTATGAGCAGGGAGTTCAACTTAGAATTTCAAATTAACTTATTGTATGATGCATTATTTAATAAATGTTACCATTAATTTTTTAAGACTTCAATTTGCATACTATTACTGGTCCAAATGGTGGATGAGGATCACAATTAAAGAAAGATGCACCATTCATTTGGCTAAAAAAGAAAAATCAAACGAAGTCAAACCTTCATCATTACACAGAATAAAGGTGGCCTATAACTGCCAAAAATACAGAGCTCTATGACAGATGTATTTAAAGTTCTGCTGATATTTAAATCAAACTTCTTGTAGTCTGACCCTATGCAAAAGCTCAAGATCCTCTTCTAGATTCAGTTAAAATATATCAAAATCAAAACCTTCTACCCTGGGAGAAAGATCCAGTGAAAGAGAGGTAAGTTAGAGTTTCTTTTAGGATGACATCTGAAATAAGTTTTCATCACCTTATCTACGAGTCGTTTTCTGATTTTTTTGATGAAAAATAAATTTTTAATATTTGAGCAAAAGTGTTACCATTAACTTAACCTACCAGCTATATGTGTCATACCAAAGAATGTTACAACTACAAATAAACATTGGCATTTAGAAGAAATGAACCGTAAAAGATGGTAGCTCTTACAGATTCATGGATGATTGTGCTGGAGGAGATGATTGTGACCCTCTAGTCTGACCTCTTGCATAATGCAGGCCACAGGACTTCTCTGAATTAATTCCTGATTGAACTAGGACATCTCCAGTAGACTTGGAGTTCAAAGGCTCCCATCGCCTACCCCAAGCAGCCACCTTTTCCATGGTACACAGAGCTCCTCCATGCAGATCCTAGTTTATGACGTCACCTTTGCTTTTGTATTCAGAGAAAAAGATTAAATTAAATATTTAAAAAATATTTTTCATATCCCTAAAAATTCTTTCATGGAAAAACAAAACAAAACAAAACACACCAATAAGTGAAAAATGTTAAGAGTTTCCAGTCTTTTATCAAAAACTGGAAAATGTAAAGCAAAATGTGTTTTGGGGAGGGGGGGAAGGGATGAGTTGTTGGAAATAATGGTTCGGTAAAAGACTTCAGCTATTCTCTTCTAACCTCAGCACAATGGCCTTCAGGGACACAAATCATAGTTTCTTTTCTGATGTGCAGTTTCAGAAGGGCCCAAACCCTCAGCTGCCCTGGGCTGACTCCACCCCGAGGGGCAGAGGGCTCTTCCCTCATCTTCACACCTCTTGACTCTTGCTTGCTTTGTCACAGCCATGAAAGGAGACTTCAGGTGCTGTTAGGAGAGATCGATGCTGAGTACAATATTAACGTAGCATCTGACAGTTCTAGCTTTGGACTAGGACTGCATTGTACTTCAGCCTGCACAAAACAGAGCAAAAAGAAAACCATATCACAAAGACAACGTTTGGGAGGCAAAAGGAGGATAACGTGTAACTTCAGAGACGTTCCATGTCATCTTCCCTTAATCATGAGAGGCAGCATAGAAGAAAGCATAAAAAATTGAAAGCTGGACTACTGGGAGTCAACAACAGCCTTTAGATATTGAATCAAGGCTGAGTGGGGACAACACTGGTTGGGCCTTGTACATGAAGACAAGTAGGGCTTTTTTTGAGGTGATAAAGGGTAGAGAGTCACTGAGGATCTGTACAGAGAGTATTCTCTTGAAAACCTGCCATTCCTCACAAGGATCTACAAAATAGTTGTTACAAAGACCAATATCTCATTATTTTCTTGAGCTTCCCTGGCTGCCTGCACCATCTGTTGTTTTTTAGAGGTACTATGCCACAATATTTAAAGCTGAGCCATGGCTTGGACATGAAAACAAAAAATCTGAGGCAAAGATTATGTCCATGTGAGTGATGTGAGTAGCAGGCAGAATGGTGCTGCTGTTCATAGCAACAGAGGAAAGTCTGGGGCAGAAAAGAAAGAGCTTTTTCTTAGTCATGTTGCACTCAAGTTGAAAGCCGCGTCCATGAGATATATAAAGGTTTAGCTTTTCAACACAGAGATCTGTTTCAGGACAGAGCATTAGAGATACATATATGTGATTCATCTGCACAGAGACGGTAGCTGAAGTTGGGTTATTTAACTAAATTGTCCAGATATCAGATGCTGAAGAAATGTTACAGCGCTAATGTCTTCGAAGAGTGGAGCTGACACACAGTATAACATTGGGAGGCCAATGTCCATGGAAGCTTTATCTGGTATTGAATGTTATGGTTCATTTTATCAGAATGGTACGCTGTGCTCGTAGTCCATGCTTTTCCCTGGCTACCCATCTACTGCCAGGTCAAAGTGTTGGTTATAATCTTTAAATCCCTACAAAGCTTTAGGGTTTGCAATTCTAGAGACTGCCTCTCTGTTTTATGTTCTCACACAACAGTTAATCTGAGTTATGGATGGTTCAGGTAAATAGGAAAAAGAAGCAAAGGGTACTGTTTAATTAAGCCACAACTCAATTTATTTGGGAACTATTATCTGCACCATGACTTCATTTGTTAATCGCTCCCAGCTGAAGAGGACTGCCACTGACTCCACCCCACTGAGCTCCTGGACTCATTTGCTTATTAGATATTAGAAACTCAGTTTTATCCCACTATTTCTTTAACAGACATCTTCCCCTAAAACCGTTTCCAGTGTGAATTCATGAGGAAATCTTTTCCACCACAGACTGAACAGCCTCACTAGAGAACTCTCTAAGATAAACTTTGGTTAATAGTAAGTAGGTAACCCCATGACCGACTAACCAGCCAGGGCAAAAACCCATACTGTACAGTATAAAGGTGAGAGGAACATATTTTGAAGCATCTAATGTGTAATATCCCCAGTTGACTATGCTGATCTCGAGGGTAGGGACCACTAATCCAGGCCTGTGAGCAGGATCAGACTTTGGAAAGACGATGGAGTTTTTATCCCTTTCTGTATATAGATCTACGTCCAGTAGCACAGAGGAGCCCAAGGGGAGGGGTGGAATGAAGTGGGGGAGAAAGACCCTTAAACAACATGTCCTTCTCCTTTTATCTCAGTATTGAAGAAAACATATTTTCTAGGAACTGTGTCCCCTCTTATGGCAATAACATCTTATTATTGGTTCTAGGAATTTCTCTGGGAGTTTTTCTGGACTTCAACAAAGCGGTCACTGTTTCCCATAGCCTTCTCCTGGACAAACTGGCAGGATATAAATAGGGTGGATGGTCTGCAAGATGGGTAGGAAATTAGCTAACAGGTCACATTCAGAGAGTGGTAATCTGCTTGTTTACTTAGGCTGGCAAGCTTGTCACAAGTGGGGTCCTCCAGTGATCAATACTGGGCCCCACACTGTTCAACACTTTCATAAAAGATCTGGCTGATGGGATTAAAAGCACCTTCATCAAGTTTGCTGATGACACCAAACTGAGTGGTGAGAAGAAGAGGTCATAAGGGAGAACCATTTTACAGAGAGACCTAGAAAGGCTGGAAGATTGGGTTAGCAAGAACTGTACAAAGTTTAACAAAGTGCAAATTCCTACAGGCTAGGGTCTCTGTGGTTGGGGAGCAGCCTCACTGAAAGGAGCCTGAGGGTAGACAACAAGCTGAACGTGAGTCAGCAGTGCACTGCTGTAGCAACAAAGGCAAGTTGGATCCTGGCCTATATCCAGAGGGGCATTACTAGCTGAGATAGAGACATGATCATCCCACTCTACTCAGCACTTATTGGACTGTACCTGCAGTACTGTGTCCAGTTCCAGTCCTGGCAATTCAAGAAACATGCAGACAGACTGGAGAGGGTCCAAAGGAGGACCATGAAGATGATAAAAGTGCTGGAAAACCTGCACTATGAGGAAAGACTGAAGGAATTAGGTCTTTTCTCCCTGGAGAAGACAAGGCTCAGGACAGGACCTCATCGTAGTATTCCAGTACTTAAAGGGCAGCTACAAAGAAGACAGAGGCTCTCTCTTCACAAGAAACCATGAAGACAATGGGCAACAGGGGAGAGGTTTCATCTTGACATCAGAAAGAAATTTTCTACAGGAAGAGTAATCATTCGCTGGAATAACCTCCCCAGGGATGAGGTAGAGTCCATCACTGGAGGTTTTCAAGATGCAAGTAGACAGGGTGCTAAGTAATCTCATCTAGGCTCATCTAGGTTAGGCCAGATGATCTTTCGAGATCCCTTCCAACCTGGGGAATTCTGACTCTATTCAGGGCTAATAACAAGGCTTCTTCTGAAGTATCAACTCCACCCCATGGTTCAATAAAGCATATATGTGATTTTTAAGGAACAGAAAGAAGACTTGTCTGTTCCACCTTATTTTCAGTTAAACTTTGTAACAGTTATTATAGCTTTCCAGTTTAAATGCATGCACTCTATTGTCCAAGGCCATGTTAGCATCAAAGCTATCACTTTGAAGTAGTCTCCTCTTCTGTCTCCTGGTATGACACTGACCAGCAACTTGGGTTTTATTTCTGTTATGTTTGCCCATTCATAAAATAAGGATGGTGAAACGGTCCCTAATAAAAAGCTTTGATATCTAGCTTGAAAGTGCTATGTTGATGTTAAGAATTCATGTTAATCTATTTGTGTTTTGAAGATATAAGCTAAACTAGCATTAGCCTCAGCATAATTTTTTGTAGATTGACTTGCAGTTGCTGTACCTGCAAAACCTGATAGATATCTCATTTCCAGTGAATAAAATAGGTGAATACATTTAGAAAGTTTTGAGCACATATAAGTGATAGGTACTTGAAAGTGTATTTTATGGAATAACTGTTTTATGACAGATTATGCTAAAAAAGAATCCCTATGAATACACCTGTGTTGAGCACCTTTTTCAAACTCAAATATCTTGGCTCTTTAAAATATATATGTATAATGCCAAAAGTAATTAAACCATATTATGAACTAATTCCTTGCCAAATTTTCCTGCTTACACTGCAACACTTTTCAAGTTACAGAAATACTAAAAAAAGTCTCAGTAGAAAAACCCCAAACAGCTGAACCACTATCTTTGAAAATTTATTTTAAAACCTCACATCACTACAAACTAAATCCTTGAAGCTCTGGATGCCAAGTTTCAAACTACAGTGTGCTTTTTTTACCATTGAGTTTTAAAACTCAGAAATGAAAGTTTATAATGCAAGTAATTATACAATCTAATTATTGTAATGCCACAATGCATTCTTAGACTATGAATACAAAAAATAAAGAATAACAACAAATACAAAATAAAGAAACATAAAGGTAAAACGTGAACGTTATTTCAAGGATTATCCCAATATGATAACGGAGTCTGATTCTTATCTGTTGAACTGTTACTTTCCTGACCCTTTATAGATTGGTTCTTCCCATGCTGCTTGTTACTTACTGTAATATTAATTCATTTATTCACATCTCATTCCTCAAGAAAAAGCCATTAACACACAACAGTTCGATGTGATCTAAGGCAATCTAGTTAAAACAGATACTTTGGTAAGGTTAAGACTTTTTTCTCTGTCACTAACAGACTAATGGGAATTCTGAAAGGTGTTGCTAAACTGTTAAATATCTGACCCTTGATACCATCTGAAGCACTATTTGCTTTGTGCCTGAAGACCACTATTTAGAGGAAAATATTATTTTGTTTTTCTTCTGTTACAACAGTGTCAGATGGCAGTCCCATTAATAAAAGACATCTGTTGAGAATAAATAATCCAGGTAGGATGTTGTCAGATGAAAGACATTGTCACCCATTAGCATGGATTGCATTATCCAATGGTGTTTCAGAGGATTCTGGATCCAGCAGTCTTTGGGCACTAACGTCTCACAGCTATAGCATAAGGGATAAAGCATATCATTGTAAGTCAAGTTGAAAATCTCCAGAGTTTAGATATGTTTAGTATTTTCATCATCTCAGGTGTATTTAGAAGCTTTAATTATCTATGCATGGTATTGACAGGTGAAGTATCAAGTGTTTAAAGCGTAGGCTGGTATCAAAACTGCCCTTCTTGTTTCAAAGAAGGTATTTGAATGTATGACTATTTCTGCATACTCCATGATGCAGTCTCAGATACCCAGCCATGTGCCTTGCTCTCACAAGACTGGCTTTCTTCAGAGAGGGTCAGCCGCCTCCATGGTGCAGAACACTTGGCTCTGGGGCCAAGATGTCCGAGGGCCCCACCTGGCAGCTGGAAGTCCTAGGACGTTTTTGTCATTGTGGTGGTTTTTCAATTGAAAGCCCGCCAGAGTGGTATTTTTAATAGCACAACACTAAAAGCATCTTTTGCATGCCTGGGAGCATGAATGAAGTTTGAGGGTAATGACGATATGGACAAGAACTTTAAGTCTATTTGGGACATAAAGGATGTTCTTGTATCTCTTCTTAGATCTAGCCTGTACTGTTAGTCTTAGGGACTCTGAACTCTCTGGGAAAGACCAAGAGAGAAATACTGTCTCAGCCTGAATCACTGACAGCACAGCCATTGCCAGCAACACTACTAGGATGTAACCTTATATCTCTATTTCTTATGTGTATTACGTTATTCAGAAACCTAATAATCAGGGACAGAAACTAACTGGCAAATGAAATTTCATTACAAATATTGGAAACAAAAAGGGCAAGGTCACTAAACTGGGTTCACCTAACTTAAACACGGTTTAATATGATACTAAAGAAAGTGAAACAGTTGGGAGAAACAAACAAGTCTGTTCTACCGTTGTGTTGGCAGACTGTAACTTGAGGAACAAATTACACATTTTCCAAGAATTTTGGTCCTTTGCCATAGGCAAGGCAAACAGCCCTTGAAAATCCAAGTCATATATCCTGTCTAAGCATTAACATGTGCCTTAAATGAATTTGAATGCCCGTCTCCACTATTTGCCTTCTGCATTACTGGTTTGATTGTATTGCATGACCCAAGTTCTGCCTTTCAATACTCTGTGCAAATCATTGCATATCTCAGAAAATCTCTGCTGCGCATGTGTAGAAGGAACTTTCTACTTATACTGAATGGCAGGATGGAGGAGAAAATCACAACAATTTGTATACTAATGGAGTTGCATGAGTGATGTCTGATATATTTTATTAAAGTAATTCCTATTTTTAACATAAATTGGAAGCAGAGAAAAATATTTGTCATCATTTTTTCAGTATATTTTCTTTATTTGCATGATTGCTTAAAACATTTTAGTTACTTGTATTAAACCTTAATAAGATCCTATAGAAATTAAAAACGGGGGTTATAAGTGAGATATCAATTAACATAAGAATCAATTTAATGGTAATTTAAATAGCTAACTTATAATTTTTGCATAATGAAGTGGCCTGTGGGCTTGAAGTCCTAATCATGACTAATTAATTTAAAGGATGTTACTTTTTATTATCATTGAAATGTCTGACAGGTGATAAAACATTTAGGGTTGCAGTCACAAACTTTTTACATCAGTTATAATATAAGGCGACAGGTTATATAAACCCTTTCTCTGAAAAATGAATATTTAAGGAAAATACTGTTAAGCAATTTGGATCAAATTCAGCCATGGTAGAACTGGGTGAGATCCTCATGAAGAAATTATATCTGCCTATGTGAAGGCTCAGTTTTATCCTATCTTTCAGCAGAAACTGGATTGTGAAATTCTGGGTTTCTTTGCTATACATACAGAGCCCTATTGAAATGAATGTATTTCAGGCAAGGAAGTCTTCACCAGGCGATGCCAATTTTTTCTTTATTTTCCTTCTGTTCATCTGAAGAAAATTAAAAGGCGAGATAACCAAATCGTAATACGTGATATCTTTTAAAGAAAATAGTGAGTTGAGGGGAAGACAAGCCGAGTTCTCTTCCCCCTAAGAAAGAGTAGTGGCGACCTGCAGTATGTTTGTTGCCACACTAGTTATATAGGTGGTCTATACGTGCCTTGTGTATTCAGCATCATGGCATTCTGGCGCGCGGTGTCTGTTGGAGCCCACTCCCTCCTCTGCCTCCCATCGGATTCCTGCCCTGATGGCACTGAGGCTGAAAGGGTTCTACATGTCCGTTAGTTCTTTTGATTATACGCAATCCAGGTTGTAGGAATGTTTAATAGAAGGGAACAAGGGCAGGTCATAGAGTACATGAGGATAACACATCTCAGAGGACTGTAGTCAGTGTCGGGTAGGTAATAGAGTGAGCCTTCAAAGGGCTGTCTAAGATGTACCACTGAACACATCCCTGTGAGCAGCGAGCCCTCTCGCTGCGGTCAGGAGGTTGTGCTTATGGGCTTTTTGACTAGTCCGTCAAGGAAGCTTTTCCAAAGCAGCTCTCAAGTCTTGATGCCTAGAGTAAGGGAATAAAGCTATATGGAAATTGAGACTAGTCTGTCTCTAGAAGCTGCAAGAGCAGTGCTGTACTGGGCTGTAAGGAGTACCTGTAATCTGAGCAACTCATGTAACTAGATAAGCTGTCAGAAAATTTTCAAGATTTGTCGGCTGTCACACCCAGCTCACAGCTTCCAGGAGTTGTGGAGATGTTCCCCTTTGGTCTGTGAGGGAAACCCTACGAGGAACCCTATAGGGAACCTGTAAGCAATTTTTTATGAGGCTAAAGGAGGAAAATTATTACCTGACTTCAGTGAAATCCAATGTCCCAGTTAGACCCCTGCATGCAAGACTGAGGAGTTACAGCCAGCCTACCATCTTTCACCAGGACTAGGAAGGGTAACCTAGATTTTTCCTGTGTCTTTCAGGTGACTGAAGAAACAATTGCTTTTTGCTGGCCTCAGTGAAGAAATTCTTGACAGCTAGATTGTCACTCAATGAAGAATGCAAACCCCCTCATTTTCATACTCATTAGGAAGATAAATGTGATTATAAATTAGATTTTCCAGAAGCACTAGTCGCCTTTCTTTAGAATACCCTAACTTTAACAATCTATATTAAAGGTTTAAAAAAGTTTAACAAGATAAGACAATTTTTCATTGAAAAGTTATTTTATACCACAGAATTCAATAGCAATAATAAAGGAGAAATTATATAAACAGGTGAAAAATATGAGAAAAAATTTTGGGAAGAAAAATAGACAGCAGTAGAGGCAGGATCAGTAATGAAGTGTGTTTTGAAATTACTAGGACTATACCGCTGAGGTGAGGAAACTTGTGTAAAGACCCATGAGGGCATAACTGAATGTTAGGAAAGAAACACAAGTGTCAGTAGTAGACATACGGGCCATTTGTACATCAGAAAAAGGACAAAGAAATTCCTATACAGACAATTATGTGTGGATGAGTAGGAGGCAAGATCTATATGAAAATCTTTACATGCCCCATCAAGTTACCTTGTAAATAAACATTTGCAGCACGATAGATTCCAAAAACCAGAATGCCATATATTCACCTACAGAGAAGAGGGAGCATGCCAGACTCTTTTTGCATTACCCTAAATGCAACTAAGACAAGGGAAGAATGCAAATGAAAAACACATTTTGTTTATAGAAAGATATACAGCTATCGTGTTCAGTTATTATCATAGAAATTACATGTTTTCAGCTTTAGCTATATTCTGCCACAGTTAATAATTAAAACACAAACACATGAAACACTAATTTAATGGCAGACTTTGTAATTACACAAGTACCGTAAGTGTTTGTTTTGTAAACATATGTGAAATTCTTTTGTACATGCTGTAATTAGGAGATCATAAAAATCGGAGACTATCTCAAATGGAAAAATTGGCCCACATTTTTTTTGATGAAGCAACTGTAAGTGTACAGGAGCCATCATCAGAACAGGTTTTTCACAAAGTCTTAAAGTATCTAAGCACGTCAGTTAGTCAATGCATGTCTATTGCCGATTCTACAGTTTATTTTTCACAAATTAAAGCTGCTAGCTCAACCTGCTTGTAGCTGTGGGAAGAAACCCCACACCTGAGCAGCAGTGCTCACGGACTCTGAAGTCTGAAGAGAAGTAACGGTGGCTCTGAGGGCAAGGGCCTTCATTTGAACAGTCATGGGGAAGGATTTGAACTTGCATCCTCTGGTGGGTTTGTCAGTAAACAAATTCAGCTTTTGGAAATCTTTGTTGCCAAAGAACTTTTCCAGACTGCACTTTTTTGTTATGTTACTTGGCTAGGTGTCTCTTCTTCTGTGCCTATCTCATGGTAAAGAGTAATTGGGGAAATGAAGTAGGACAGAAGAGAGATCTAAAAGGAAGTAACTTGCAGAAAGAAGAAGTATTTTGCAGAAAGAAATGAGCTGTGCCACAGGAGAACAGGACCCAGGCTAAAGAAAGCACTGAGACCAGAAGGGAGAGTGATCAACAAAGACAAGTGGTAAGAAGAGGAGGAAGGAGAAATACCTGAGGATTTGGGATAGAAGGGAAAAGAGAGAAGGTTCTCAGCAAGGCAGAAAGAAAATGAGACAGGTTTCCAGTTCCTTGGCAGCACACCTCTTTGCCTTTGATGCTATGGTCATCCTCCTCAGTTTTGCACTGAAAAGCCGGCTGCTTGGGTGACCAAACAAGCTCCCCTTCACATGGCCCAGAACCATTCCTCCTAGGCAACTACTTTCATTTTCCTTTTGTCACTCAGGTTTTGCTTGGTTTTGAAACTTTGTATTCTTGCAGCCGGACTTCTTTATTTTATTTTAAAACAGAGGTAGTGTTTGACAACACTGCTTTTCAAAAGAAAATGCAAGATAGAACAGCTGGACTTCCAGCCCCTGGACTCGGTATAATCACTGGTTGTTGTCCACAACTTTTCCATTTCTCATCATGCTCAGCATTTTCCTTTCATCTGAGAGTAAAAACTCTGTAAAGCATAGAGGCTGGGCTGATTTTTCTCTCTTGTGTGTTACAAATCTCCCCAAAGGATGCTACTGCTAACTCTTTTTCCCAATGGGACTCTCCTGGCTCTAGAAACAGCCTTCTCTGGGTGAAGAGGCAGAATATCCAAATGGACTTCCAGAGCCCAACCATCGCCCACCCTGTGGTTATTTTAAAACATTAGCCTAGTTTTCTATTCAGAAGGTACAACGTTTGGACACTGTTCTAATACATAATTAGGCTTGAGTGAACCATTTCAGGGTTTTTTTTATTTTTTTTCCTCTATGTCACCCTGCCTTCAACTAAAACCTTCACCTCCCCTTCAAAGACTGTTTGAAAGCCATGTCTGTCAACACACTTCTCAAATCAGCATCCGAACAATGAGACAAGCTGCTTCTATTGACTTCTGCTGCTGTTTCAGCACATAAAACATCTTCTCATTTTGTATCCCATCTTCACCTGCTCTTGTAGTCATGTAGCCTCATTTCAATGTTTCCTTTGAAATCCACTCAATCATCAGCAGCTGAAATCTTTTCTCAAATCCATCCATGCACAGTTCATGTATCCTGGTGAGCCTGCTCATTGATGCTTATCTCAGCACTGCTTTCATTGAACTAGGCTTTTACATTCACACCAAGACTGCTCTGAAGGTATACATACGTACATACAAGCAGTCCTGCAAAGTGAAAAAAATTCAAAAGGAAGTACTGAAAACATACCCACTTCTGAATCCCTAAGGCCCAGGCACTGCAACAGAGGATATATGTTCAGATCTACATAGATAAAAGGAGAACATCAAATGCAGTCAAATCTCTCTGTCCTTATTGAGATGGGCATCAAAACTATACACAGAGGATACTTGGATTTACTTAATGACAGAATCATACATTTTGTTTGTGCCCTGGTCTTTTCCTAATAATTCCAACTTTCAATTTTGTTTTTGTGTGTGTGTTTGTTTTTAACAGCTACTGTGCGTTAGGCTAATGTTTTCTTAGAATTACCTATTATGACTTTGGGATTTCTTTACTGTGTAGTAACAGCTTAAAACCCAATACCATGTTTGTAAAATTAGGCTTGTTTTTCTCCAACTGCATTACTCTGCATTTATTAGCACTGAATTTCATCTCCCATTTTACTGCCCAATTACTCAATACTGTGAGATCCTTCCACAGCTCTTCAGAGCCAGCTTACATTTTTACTACACTGAATAATTTAACATCATCAAGCTTTATCAGTCTCTACCACCTTTTCTAGATTCTGTATGAACATGCTGAATAAGAGAAGGCTTAGCATAGGTCTCTGTAGGGTACACTATTTTACTCCTCTGATGACCATTTACTCCTACCTTTCATTTACTATATTTTAAGAAGACATTTCTCTGTGGGAGATAAATATCTGTTCTTACTAAACTGATCACAAGTAAATTTTTAGAAGAAATATTGGTGAAGAGCCTTTGGAAATCTCAGAAGACTATCCGTTGGCTTATCCTTGTGCACGTGCTCAATGACTCTCTCAAATAGAATACCTAGTAGGCTGGTGAGACACAAATTCCCTGTACAAAAGCCATATTAACACTTCTGTCTATAGTTGCCAAATTGTTGGCTGATTCATTTTTTTTATGATAATTTCTACAAATATTCCCACTCTGGACATCAGACTTGCAGAGCATTCAGGAGCCTGTTTTAAAAATTGGCATCCTGTTTGTAACCCTCTTTTCCAGAGTCATGGAAGAAGCGCTAAGTCATAGTCTGTAGAGAAAAGGTCACAAATTTCATGGCACAGTTGCATCGTAGCATGCACTTGCACACATACAATCCCCATCTGAAGATTTGCTCTTATTCAGAATATCAACACATTCTAAAATATCTTTTTCTGACACTTTGGTTTCAGGCAGACTTTCTAAGACATTTCCCATGAAGGTTCTAGCATTGGAGCCTCTTTACCTCCTCCACAATGAACACAATCAATTTCTTTAGCTTTCCTGCTGCACCCAGGTTTTCTCTGAGTGTTCCCCGCACACTCTGGTCAGCTATTGGTCCTCCATCAGAAAGGCTATTGGGTCCTGAAATATTGGAAAAAGTACCAGTGATTAACTTTTATAGCTTTAGCAAACCTGCCTTACTTGCTGTTTTACTGTAACAGCCCTTCCTTGATCTCTTTGGGGTGTCATTATATGCTATGTGCCCCAGATGTAGTGTTGTTAATTAACCTGACACCTGCAAGCATTTTACCTTTTGATTATCTACCTCACCTTACAATTGGAACCAAAGGCATTGATGCCATCCAGATTAGCTGGCAGCTCAGAATGGATCTGAAGACCTCTCCTGGGATGTTTTAGGATCAGCTGGGTGACTCAAGCTGACCCATGGGACTGTGTGCAGAGGGTCCTTCATGCTTAGCTGGTGATGTGCTTCCCCTCTTGTCCCCTTTTCTTCCCTAAAGCGTGGCCCTTGTTGTCCTGGTTTGGCTAAAACAGGACTATTTCTCCTTTCAGTAGTTTCTCTTTCAGTTAAATTTCTTCTGTTTTTTCAGATAACGTCTGCTTTCAGACTTGATAACTCTCGATGGTTATGGTTGCTGCTGAAGTAGAGGTGGGATTGGCATGCAGAAAGGCCCACATTTATACTTATTCCTATGAGAACCAAGATCACTGCTGGCTCTCTTTTGTTAAACAATTGAAAAGTCATAAGAGGATCACACCTGCAAAAAAAGTGTAGACAGGTGACCAAAAACTGATCAACGAGGTATTCCATCCCATCCACACCATATAAAGCTAAGAGGTCTCAGGGGTCGGTCTCTCTTCTTTCATGGCCAGCATCCCTGTGGGACCCTGCTCATTCTCCTGCCTCCAGTCCTGATCAGTGCATTCCTGAATCCAGTTCCTGTCAGCTGCAGAGTCCGGTTCAGGACATCCAGGTGCCTGCCCATGGCAGTGGTGTGAGCCACCATGGCCTGCAGTTCCCTGATCATCATTGCAAAGGTCAGTATTGGTTCTGTATATTTTTCCTTTTATTTCTATTATTAGTAGTATTAATATTATTATATTCTTTTTCACTGTTATTGTTTTATTAAAGTAGTCTTAATTTCCAACCTGTAAGCCTTTCTTTTCTCCTTTCCTTCCCCTCCTGAGGGGAGGGAGGGGTTAATAGAGAGCATCTGCCATCAGCTTTAAGTGCCAACCCACCCTTAAATGGTGACACCTGCTCATCCCTTACTATCTGTTTTTTTCACTAGGCAGTTTTGACAGAAGAACCAATAAAGATAAAGGAGTTCTCTTGACACAGAGGGAAAACAAAGCAGAATAATTTACCTTTACAAAAATCAACTACCAGGAGCTTATGGCTCAGGCCACCCTTGCCTCGCCATGTGCCGCTGGCTGAGAGGATGTATGGCAGACTTTGCATGTGCGTATAGCTTCTACTGATCTCCTCTTCTATGTTTACACCATACGTCATTGTCAGACCAAGCCTCTTTTGCTGAACCATCAAACCATTATGGCTGAGTTTATGTTCTTACCTTTGTGAAAATATCCGCTATTTTGTTTCTTTAAGTGTGAGCTTGAGGAACTCCCTAAAGTCTTTGTATCGGGCACTGCGGATAAACATCACTTTTCCCGTCCACCATTTCCTGCATGTGTCTTTCCAGTGTATGGTAAAATTGGAGCAATTGTATTTAAATTTGATACAAGTAAGCTCTGTACCATGTTTTTGATGAACTTTTGTTAGACATTTACTGAAGAATCAGCAAGGGAAAAAAAAGGGGCAAATATACTATTAGAAGGGCCTATTTTGGTAGTTCTTTTCATTCCTGTCTTTTGCCCTGAAGAACATAGCATAGCCTGGGAAATAAAAAAGGGAAACATAATAAGGGTTAGGAATACCTGCCAGCAGGAAAAGAAGGAAATGAAACAAAGAATAACAATTTGCCACCTGCATTGTGTGCCTTTGCCAAACAGAAAAAAAAAAAAAAAAAAAAAGGCCTCCTCTGCAGGGCATATTAGGTCAAAGAGGCTAGTGAAAATTCAACCAGAGTCAGTAAGGATTAAGCTATTCAAAAAGAACATACAAAACCAGAAGGGAGTGTCTGCTTTCTGCATCTCTCAGCTATAATATCACCTGCTTCTTTCACTGGGTCTGCTTACACCTTCTTCTCTACCGTTTTCATCCAGCTACTTTTCCTTCTGCTATATACTGCTTTTGCCTTTCCAGCTTCTCAGAAACCGGACTCACTGTCCAAGTTCCAAGGCATCAGACATGAATTTCTCTTTCACTGAATATTTTACTTTCACGTATCTCAACTCCATTTCTACACAAGATGAGATGGCTCAGCACTCTCATATTTTCAGAAGCAATACTCTATGGGATTAAAGTATTTCTTTTACTATCATGTGACTTTTTAATCTGTGTTGTACTCATGAAAATTTTAATGGGAAAAAACCCCACAGTAATCTTAAAAGAATACCTTTTAACTGAATATGCCAGGCACCTCTACAGAGGATTTGTTTAGGAATCAGAGCCTTCTATAGCCCTTCATGTCAGATGATACTCAGCTAAGGTGCACTACATGAAACAGGAGTTCAGTTTTTCTCTCATCAGCAACATACATAGTAATTGATAGCTGAGGCAGTTTGTGAACATAATAGAGCCCCAAGAGTGATTTTAAGCTTATATTCACTACATGGCCATCTGCTGTTATTTCAAATAGAAGTTTTATTATCTTTTGCATTTTAACCTTAGCATTTCTACAAAGGTCACAATTAAATATTAACACTTTAACTTGCAAAAAAATTAATCATTCTTTTTCTACTAATAACACTTGGTCTTTGCTTCTGAACATGTCAAAATGTGATAAAGAAAGTGCTAGAGTGCAAGGGAGGTTTCATCAGCAATCTGGTCAGTGAGGTTAGAAAATTTGTGTATCATTTCTTTCTCTCAAGGGAAGAGTAATTAGGATGTTTTGTGATGAGAAGAAAAATCATGCACATTTTAATCTTCATGTGCTTCTTTTTTGCAAATATAGAGGAGGTCTTTTTCTGAGCACATTATAAACTAGAATTATGATGTTGGAACTACTAAAGTTGACACATCCAGAAATGGTTCTCTTTAAGTTGAAATGCTAAATAGAATAAACACCTGATAGCTTTGTTGGAATCAGGATTGAAGTGCTGTTCACATCTGGAGCACTTATTAGCTAATCTAATTTAAAGTATGCAATGTTTAGGAATGCAATGTACCAAATAGGTGACAAGGATCCCAAAGGAAGCACTTGTAACTTTGAAGATACCAATCTTGAATGCCCAGCTGAAGGTTTCTTGCATATGATTTAAACTTCTGAAATGATTGCCTAGGGAATATTTTTACTTTTTAGATAGAAACAGTCAAGCCTATAAACAGATCTGATTCTGAAAAGGTTGAGTTCAGTATATGATGAAATCTTGTTTTTTATTGTTTCTTAAACTAATATGCAAAACTAGTATTCTTGAAATAATTTTTGAATTGCAGAACATAAGTTTAGGGATTCCACAAGATGGAAGATATTCTAAAAACATGGAGTAGACTAAACAGTGGAGGGAGTACTGCAATGGCTCTTGCATATCAGAAAATAATTTTATCAGCATAACTCATCTAGGAAGAAGACGAGTAAAGAGCAGAACTTACAGTAATCATGCCACCAGAAAGGCAGTATCTCTGATGTTTAAAGTCATAGTCTTACAGCACTAGCATACCTTTCAGCATTGAAGACAACAGCAAACTGGCAAAAAGAACAAATCTCCCAAAGGCAAACTAGTGTGAGGAGAAATAAAATTAGGTAATAATGAGTGGGAAACATGAGTATTCCAGTACATCTTAGGTTCACTACGTAAAACTTGGGACTGTGAAAAATATTTGGAACCGTCTTGACTTTAAAAATCTGTTTTCACATGCATGTCTTATTTAAAAAAAAAAAAAAAAAAAATCCTGACCATCTTTGAAACGTTTAAAAAATGTGGATCTGGTAGTGACAATTAAACAAAAACAAAGACAGCACTTAATGTAGCATGGTGCAAGAGATGTGTCTTGGTATGGAAGTAAATTCCAGAAAGAACAATCCACTAAAGTTCTTTTTATATACTACAACCACCTGGACTGCAGGATACTATGGTACACTGAGGAGGCTTAAACCTAGTTCAGCTGAATCCTGGTGAGGACCTGGAGGACACAGAAATGCACTGTGGTACTACGTGAATTCTACTGTTTACCAAAATAGAATATTTTACCCTCAATGGAAAATCTACCAGACCCAGTCATTTTCTGTGGAATGTACTGTCATCAATAAAATAATTTGTTTTCTGAAATAAAAATATCTTGTCATGGTTTTAAACAGTCTAAACTGTGAACATGTAATCCATTACTTCTCATTGTTTCATAATAACCGGGTCATACTTCCAAGATATTACTTTTCTGAAGAGGAAGTGAGCCATGTCAACACGCTGGGGAAAAGAAAAAAATTCTGGGAAAGGAGATTGTCGTACTCTGGTGCTGCAAACACTCCGTAGCTGTAGCTCTTGTTTTCCTTGGCAAGCAAACAACAAAGCCAGAGCAATGAATGCACTAGCTAACCCTATTTCCCGAGTGGGAAGAGACTCCCCATTAGCTGTCAACAGCAACAAGTTCGTCTAAACAGTGCCCTGAAGTGCTGAGTTGGGATCCCCACACAGGGCAGCCGTGAGCCCTGGTCACAGATCTGGCTGTGTTGTGGCACTTGCCTTCCCAGGTTAATTGGCCAGTTGATCTGCCATTTATACAGGCACAGTACTGCCAAAGTACTGTTTTTGAGCTTTGAACTCTGCAGTTAATTCATCTGATGCTGTCTCAGATGTATCTGTAGATAGGGAAGAGATTTCTCCTTTGCTCTTACATTTCAAGGGAAAAGAGCAGTAAGACACGAATAATTTCCAGGCAATTACCAGGATGTGCAGAAAAGTTGTGATGTGAACTACACCTTCATGGAGAAAATATTTTGCAAACTCTGTCTCCTGCTGAGATGAATAAAAAAACTTTCTAAGGAAAAGTGATGCTAGGGAAGTAATGAAACAGATTCCAGAATGAGGACTCCAACACAAGTTTTAACCATTGTCATTGGATACTCTGTGAGATCTACAGGAAGGCAAAAGTGATTGACATCCATCCTTGTTACTAGAGTTCATATCATCTCATGTAGAGTTTCACTAAAGCTACTGAAACTACAATCAATCTAAGGTCACTGGAGAAATGCAGGCACCAAAGTCCTAAACCCTCCTCTGGAAACATCTCACCCTCTTCTCTGACTTCATGGAGTGTCAAGGGCATCCTTAGCCCTAATTTAGACATCACAGTCAGGTGCCCAAGATTAGATAACTGAGTATGAGTCTGTGTTTGAAGCTAACAAATCACAGATGAGGTGAACAATGCACTTAATAAAGGTATTGGAAAAAATACATGGAGATTTACCATTTAAATATATGTATTAAGAAGGGAGACTGGTGGAAATATTTTCTTTTGGTTTAGAGTGTATATATTCAGTTACTGTGAAGACATGCTGTTCTACACATAATGTCTTTAAGTCCCATATGCAAAACATTATGCTGCTATTGTTTAATATGCACACCTCAAGCATATGTGTACATCACCGTTGCTTCTGTGTCCTTCCTGCATGGCTGCCTGCTATGCAGCGCTCCCAGCATTCAATAGTACATGGTCTCTAAACCCAGGTGCTCCTGGACTAGCTATACTATGCATTTTCATATATTATAGTGAATTAAGTATAAATTGTCACATTTTAAAAATATTTTGAGGAATTTTCTGTACCAGGCTTCTAACATATAAATGACCCTGATAGAGGGGCTGTAGTTGGCAGAACCCTCAGGGTGCTTCGCAGTCTTATGCTTTTCCAATTCCTCGGGGTCTCTGGTCAGCTTTGCCCAATGGTTCTGTTGACCTTGACTACAGACCTTTCCCTGTGGATCACCAGTGATCTACCTAAAAAAGACAGGGCCTTCAGGCTACACAATTGCTGTCTTGGAAATCCTGAGGTTACTGTAGCATTGGGATTGGGAGCATATGGAAGAGTCTTAAAGGTCTATTTTTGTCAGTATCACTTATCTCTAACCATAGCTTCATAGTCATTATAATCTGATGTAAATTCACACTGCCATTAAGGTCCTTCCCTCCATCCTCAGCTACTAATTTCTGCTAACTCCACTGTGCTGGCACTAGCATTTGCACAGCTGTTCAGAGAGCTGGGTACTGTTGAGAACTAATCTGAAAACTAACTTGATCAGCTCTGAGTCAACTAACCTGAAAATTAATCTGATCAGCTCTGAGTCTTGGTGTCCTGTGCATCTCTTTCACACAGGGCACACGTTTGTGTCAGATGAAAGTGACAGTGTAACTACAACCTCTGGAAATTTACACTTCAGCTAAACTATGCTTTAAAATACCATTCCACAATTCAAGTGTGAGGGAATCTTGGTGGAAAAGGGAAAGGAGACTTAACACCAGCATTTAAACTCTTCCTGACCTTAATCTTTATTCTTTCCATTTGGAAAATAATAACAATATTTTAAAATAAATTAAATAAATTGGATAAGGATCTGTAATTGTTGTCAGAAGTATTATAGAGACTGACCTGAATGACTAAATAAGCTTCATCTTTGGATTCACAAGCAACTGTTACCAGCATGTAAATACAGATGCATAAAAGATGTAAAATGCAAGGGCTTTCGTTTTGTTCAACACTAATTCCTGCCTTTACAACACAGGCATACATTTCCTTCTCTGTTAGACATGCAGCATTCATTCTACTCCTGAATCAAGGATTTGAATAGTGCAGCCTTCTATAATTGGGATTTCCTTGAAAATATTGAACATTTTTTACTATTAACTGCTATCTTCAAAATCCTAGGGCAACATTCCAAGAGCTTTGATTTGCCCCCAAATGATTTGGTTCCCAGAACGTTTCAATTTCTGGATTTAGCAACTCTGAGCTGTGGTGCAGAAAAATATATTTTAAAAAATCTTTGAAGCTAAGTGCAGAGAAGAGCCTAGTAGCCAGCTAGAAATTGCAGCACGCTTTATTTTATTTTTTCCGGCATCAGGATTCCGGCCCAGCGGGCATACAAACATCCAGTGTGTGCCAGAAAACACAACAAATGAACTAGATATCAGGATTTAACTTTTTCTAATAATAAAAAGGCAGAGAAAATGTGGCTGCTGATGTTAGTTTGGTAATTATCAGGTTCCATATTTGTCTTTTTTTCTCCCATTGCTGATGGACACAGCCTGCTGAATTCTACTTTCAAGTTTATAGCCCTAGCCATAGGTAAAACTGTGCTAGTGTTGTAAAGCCTTAAATAAAGGTAATTTTCTTTCTATCCCCATCTCCTCATCTTCAGCAAAGGGAGTAAACCCTTAAACTAACAGTAGTTGTGTGCCAAGGATCTCAGTTTTCAAGCCTTGCTTTGCTAGTTTATGTGCTGGCAAGAAACTCAAGGGGATGGGAGAGATTATACTTAGTCCTGGAGGAATCCGGATGACTACTCAGGAACTTCCACCAACTAAGTAGAGAGGTCATGTTGATATTTTGTGAAAAGTCTTTCTGGGAAGAGAGTGACCATATTATAGAAATTGGAAGCACTATCTGGTGGATTTCTACGAAGGTACTTTAGGTTCAGTCTTAACATTTTCATTAATGAGTTGGAAGTGAAAGTAACTAGTCTGTAATTACATTTGCTGATACTAAATTGAAAGGAGTTTCAAACTTCACTGGGGACAGAGAAATAATGCCAGGGGACTTATGGTACAGATGTAGGCAGTAAAATCACAAAATGAGTGGGAAGGATGGGAGTACGGGAAAGAGGAAAGGAAATAGAATACCATTTTAATTATTTTTTAAATTGATTTGTGTTCCTATCCATTAATTTGCTTTGTATCACATACAGCCAAACACTAGTTCCAGGTATTGAGTACCCAGTCAAATACTATAATTAGGTATTTGGCAGATCTCTAATAGGAATATGAAGGAACTGCAGGGTGGGAATCGGGAGTCTGTGGCTGTGAGGACAGTTGCTGGTTCATTGTATCTGGGAAGCAGCTTCACAAGCAGCAAAGGTGCTTTACTCTTGATAAGAAGGTGTGTGAAGCCCTTGCCTTCAACCTCTAGGCAGAGAGGTGCTTTGATAAAGGTACATGGACCTGCACTGGTAAATCTGGGGACCAAGAAGTGACTGATGGCTCTTTGAAGGGAAGTGAACCCATTTTATTCATTTGATTAATGCAGGAATCAAAGCAGGGTTTTTTTATTGCTCCCTTAGTCTTTTCATAATATGACCCTTGTTCAGCAGTGAAATGATGATTAGTTTTCTCTTATTACCTAGGAATTTTTGGTGACTTAAGTGGCAGAAAAATATATGCCTCTATGTGTACGTTTGCACATGAAGAAATACACCAGTTAACAAGAATGAAAAACAAAAAAGGGGCCTTTTGCTGTTCACTGCAGAAAGCCTTCACCATGCTACTAATAAAGGCACAAGATGTCAGAAGGCAGAGCAAGTACTGTATGTTAAAATATTAATGTTAGTAAACATTGATTTGTTTAGATTTAATATAGAGGATTAAGGAACGAGGAATGAAGAAATGGGCATCAGGTAGTGCCCCAAGGTAAAATGCAGCTTCGTAGTTATGAAAATTTAATTTGACTGCATTGGGAATAATTGCTCCTGTTTGGTAGCAGGCTTATGCCAGCAAGATAACAGTCACTCAAATGGACATCATCCTGCATACACTCTTAAGCAGCTGCATAATATTCTCTGTTGGAGAATGATGTTGTATCCCATTGTTATAGTTGAACCATGCAGTTGAAAAAGACACTAAATCAGTCTGAATAATACTCTAGTGCAATATTTTTCTGTAATGAAGCTTCCTTTTGTTCTCATATAAGTGTCTGCTTAAAAGCCAGAAACTTTTTCTTCTAAAAATGGCAAATATATCGTATTACTAAAAAATAAACCCTTTTGTGTCTTATTTTCACTGAGCTTCTTCCTTCCTTCTCCTCTCCTCTCCTCTCCTCTCCTCTCCTCTCCT